>NW_026988472.1:33812500-33875000 GCF_030222135.1 Aotus nancymaae
TGTGCTTTTTAAACATTCCCAAGATTTTTTTTTTTTTATTTTTGAGACAGAGTTTTGTTCTTGTTGCCCAGGCTAGAGTGCAATGGCGCCATCTCTGCTCACTGCAACCTCTGCCTCCCGAGTTCAAGCGCTTCTCCCGCCTCAGCCTCCTCAACAGCTGGGATTACAGGCATGCGCCACCATGCCCGGCTTATTTTGTTTTTTAATAGAGATGGTTTCCCTGTGTTGATCAGGCTGGTCTTGAACTCCCGACCCCAGGAGATCTGCCCGCCTGGGCCTCCCAAAGTGCTGGAATTACAGGTATGAGCCACCGCAACCGGCCTCATTCTCAAGATTTTGATAAGTTTATACGGCCCTCCTCAACTGAAAAACAGGACTACAAAAATTGTAGGTATGTCTGATTTCAATGACCTCACAACTTCTTATTATGGAAATAACATTTTCCACCAGTACCATTCCTCCTGAAGACTCCAGTCTTTTCAAGTCTTGAGTCAGCAACAATATCCAAGAAGCATATATAACATCTTTACTGCTCACATACCATTTCTAATTTATTTATTTATTTATGAGATGGAGTCTCACTCTGTCGCCCAGGCTGGATGGAGTGCAGTGGTGGGATATTGGCTCACTGCAACTTCTGCCTCCTGGGTTCAAGCAATTCTCCCACCTCAGCGTCTCAAGTAGCAAGGACTACAGGTGCCTGCCACCACACCTGGCTAATTTTTGTATTTTTAGTAGAGACAGGGTCTTGCCATGTTGGCCAGGCTGGTCTCCAATTCTTTTCTTTTTTTTTAATTTTAATTTTTATTTTTTATTGCATTTTAGGTTTTGGGGTACATGTGAAGAACATGCAAGATTGTTGCATAGGTGCATACGTGGCAGTGTGATTTGCTGCCTTCCTCCCCATCACCTATATCTGGCATTTCTCCCCATGCTATCTCTTCCCAACTCCCCACCCCCTGTGATCTGCCCACTTCAGCCTCCCAAAGTGCTGGGATTACAGGTGTGAGCCACTATGCCCAGCTGCATTTCTAATCTTGATAAACATCTTAATCTCTACTTACAAGGCTTCTAAACATGGGTGCATAAAAAAACTCAGGCTGCTTAATTCTATGTGGTAACATGCAATACCCACAGGAACTGGAAATCATTTACTTTGGAGAGGTAACAGGATGTGAGTGTGTGCACAGGCTGGGACATTCTTGGGAAGGAAGAGCAGATGGGAGGAAAAGAAAATGCATATGCATTGAATGCAGTGAGTGTGGACTGGGAGTTGGCACTAGCTTTACAATTGGAAATTCTGGAATCATTTCTGGGCTCTTATTTCTGAATGTCAAGCCTCTGCTTATTTTCCTTCACTTTAATGAATGCATAGGTTGATGGATTAGAGTGCCCAGGCAGTTTCTGAGACCACGCTAATGGTCAGCAAATGTTAGTTGATGACAATGATGACAACGGATAGGCAGTAAATACAGTCCCATGTACATGGTCATTTACCACAGGTGGGAGAAGAAAAAAGCCCTCAGGGTATAGCAAATATGCAAATAGGCACCTGAAGGAATGGCTGTTACATTTCTTGGGTCCAAGGCTGTGCCATCAGCTAAGCTCTTGTTCCCTTGGCAATAAAGGCAAAAGAACATAGGCCATGCCTTGGTTGCTTACTAATCCTCTGGGTATCTTCCCTTCTCACTAGTCTCCTGTTCTCACAGCCCATGCTACTGTGTTTGGGACAGTTCTGACCAATATAAACAGCTGGACCTAAGGCGAGGCCATAGTTGGATGGTGAAGGTAACAGCTGTGCTATGAACAGGTCTTCTTGCTGGGGCCCTTACCGTTCCAGGCCACCATCACATTTTGGATAGACTGTAGAAAAGAGGCCGTGCCTGCCTAAATCCTGACATTAAGGCAAGATTCCTGTAACACCCTTTCCCTTCTGTACACTGGGGAAGGATAAAGCTACGATTCCAGGGGGCACTCAGCCTTTCTTGGGTTCTGTGTTTGCTTGTGGGTAGGGCATGTTCCCTTCCTGCTTGGGTATCATGCATCTACAGATGTCATACCTCAAGATGGTAAGAGTTACATACCTTGTGGAGAAAAAAATTAACATTTTTGATTAAGCCAAACCACTATTCTGGCAAAATAATAATGAAATATATGACTACATATTTAGTGTAAACTGATCAGTAAACAAGTATCTGTGGATAACCCGCTACATGCAAGGTACTGTCAAACAATTATGAGAAACAGAAGCATTAAATAAGCACTGCACTTTAAGGGGTTTATTAGTGAACTATCGCTGTGTAACAAATCATCCCACCATTTGCTGGCTAAACACAACACACAATAAATACATTTCTCAGTTTCTGTGGGACAGGAATCCAAGCATGGATGAGCTGGGCATCTCGGGCTCAAGGTTTCTCAGAAGGCTACAGTCAAGGTGTCAGCCCCACTATCTCATCTGAGTGCTCAACGGGGCAAGGATCATTTCCAAGTTCTCTTCATGTGGCTGCTATTCCTCTTAGGTTGCTGAATTGATGCCCCAGTTCCTCATCACGTGGGCTTCCCCAACTCACAACTTGGCAGTTGGTTTCCCTCAGAGTGAGTGAGTGAGAGAGAGTGAGAGTGCTCAAGACAGAAGTCAAAATATTTTGTAACCTGATCTCAGAAATGACATTTCATCACTTTTGCTGTATTCTATTTGTTAGGAGAGAGTCACCTGGTCCAGACCATACCCAAGGGAAGAGGACCACTGCACAAGTAAATGGTCACTGGGTACCATCTTAGAAGCTGCCTAGCAGAGAGGGCCAATGCTCTGGATAACCGGTGGAAATACAGGAGAACTCAGTAACTTAGTGTGGAGCACCCTAAGAGTGGGGGAGAAATTTAAGGACTTAAGAAATCTGAAAATCAGAGCGATAAAGTCAAAGGCAGACTTTTAAATTGACCCATATATCTTTTTTCTTTTTGAGACAGGGTCTCACTCTGTCAGGCTAGACTGCAGTGGCATGATCATAGCTTACTGCGGCCTCAAACTCCTGGGCTCGAATAATCCTCTCACCTCAGATTCCCACGTAGCTGGGGCTACAGGCATGTACTACCACAATTGGCTAATTTTTAAATTTTTATGTGCAAACAGGGTCTTGCTATGACGCCCAGGCTGGTCTTGACCTCCTGGCCACCCACCTTGACCTCCCAAAGTGCTGAGATTACACGTATGAGCTACTGGTCCCCTGACCGTATATCTTTAAAAAAAAAAAAAGACAAGGTCTTGCTCTTGCTCTGTTGTCTAGGCTGGAGAGCAGTGGTCATGGCTCACTGCAGCTTTGAACTCATATATCTTGAAACCTTAACTGGTTGATCACTAACATAGGCTGTGTCCCTCTTTTTCAACTCTTCTCACCAACCAAAGACTCAAGGATTATCCAGGGGAGGTAATGGGTGGCAGTGCTCCACCCTACATAGCTATTTTAATACTGGCATCCCTTCCCCACCATCATTAATGCCATGGCTCTGAGGAAACTGTCATAAGAAAGGAACCCTTTCTTAGAGAAAAGATTGGATGCTTTTGTGACAGTGGGTGGCCAAAGTGAAGCCACTGATAAATATAGATTGAGTATCCCGTATCTGAAATGCTTGGGACCAAAAGTGTTTTGGATTTTGAAATATCTGCACTACCCTCACCAGTTGAGCATCTGAAAATCTGAACTCTGAAATGCTCCAGTGAGCGTTTCCTTTGAGTGTCATGTTGGTGCTCAAAAAGTCACAGATTTTGGAGCACTTCAGATTTCCAGATTTAGGATATTCAACCTGTACAAGCAGGACTGAATTTAAATTCTCTCTAGAGAGTTTGGTGAAACATTGAAAAGACTGAACTAAAAACAATGGAAAGTGGCTTTCTCTAGAAAAAGATAGTCCCTTTAGTCCTACACTGTATGAGTGGCCAGGTACTGACTCAGGGTAATTAGAATATTTCGTATTTTATGTTTCATGCTTTTCTTTTTTTTTTTTTTTTTTTTTTTGAGACGGAGTCTCGCTCTTGTTACCCAGGCTGGAGTGCAATGGCGCGATCTCGGCTCACCGCAACCTCCGCCTCCTGGGTTCAGGCAATTCTCCTGCCTCAGCCTCCTGAGTAGCTGGGATTACAGGCACGCACCACCGTGCCCAGCTAATTTTTTTGTATTAATAGAGACGGGGTTTCACAATGTTGACCAGGATGGTCTCGATCTCTCGACCTCGTGATCCACCCGCCTCGGCCTCCCAAAGTGCTGGGATTACAGGCTTGAGCCACCGCGCCCGGCCTTTTCTTTTCTTTTTTTTGAGACAGAGTTTCGCTCTTGTTGCCCAGGCTGGAGTGTAATCTCGGCTCACTGCAACCTCCGCCTCCCAGGTTCAAGTGATTTTCCTGCCTCAGCTTCCCAAGTAGCTGGGATTACAGACATGCACCACCACGCCCAGCTAATTTTGTACTTTTAGTAGAGACGGGGTTTCTCCATGTTGGGTCAGGCTGGTCTTGAACTCTCAACCTCAGGTGATCCACCTGACTCTGCCTCTCAAAGTGCTGGGGTTATAGGCCTGAGCCACTGCGCCTTCATTATTTCATTATTAAGGTTAGCAATTATGGCCTGAAAGCCAAATCTAGGCTGCCAGTTGTTTTTGTTAGTAAAGTTTTATTGGAACACAGCCATGCCCATTTGTTTCTGTGTTATCTATGCCTATGGTGGTAAAGTTGAATAGCTGCAAAGGAGACTGGTCCTCAAAGTTTAAACTACTGACTATCTGACTCTTCACAGAAGAAATCTGCCAACTGCTGGTATAGAGGGTTCAAAAAATACACATCTTACTTCATCCTAACAACAATCCCATAAGTTAAACAGAAGAGACACCATAGGCATGAGGAAACCGGGCCAAAGAGGTTTTCACAAGGCCACAAATCTCATTCATGCTCTAAACTCTCTTTGTAAAGGGACACACCCACACACATAAAACTCTTATTCTCCTACTCTCCAGCCTGCATGATTTATCTTAAAAAGTACAAAAGGTCTCCTCAGCATTCTTTCTTTTTTTTTTTTAGAAAAAAAACACAGAGCTTTATTATTCTCAACACCAGCAGCAGCAGTCTCTGTAGGACAGGGGAGTGAGTTCTGTTGACTGACAGGGATAGGTGGCTCCTACTTGTCGGCGATAAGCGGGTTCCGCAGGACCACGATGACTGAGTCCCCACGCAGGAACATCCTGGAGATGTAGCGGTCTTTGTTGACTGGCTTGGACTTCTTGCCCTTGCCGCTCTTGGGTACCTCAGTCCACATCTCCTTCACATTCTCCAGCACAATGTTGCAGTGCCTATTGAAGGCCTTCACGTGGCCCAGGAGTTTCTTATTGTTGCGGCAGTTGATGAGCACTTGGGGGGTGTTCTTGACGGACTGAGTGAGCACAGAGAGTGGACCCGTGTTAAATTCCTCCTCCTCTCGCTTCTGCAGCTCCTTCGGCTCATCTCACTCTTGGGCTTGTTGAGGAGGCTCACGTTGGTCACTAAGCTCTCGGTTCACTCCGGTTTCCTCCGCGTTGCTGCTGCCTCTCCTCAGCATTCTTATATAAAATTTTCCATGTTTGGCCCAAGCAACTGAAAATCTTTGGAATTTTTGCCAGTATTGATGCAGGATGTTAGAATAAACACACTGATTTTTTTTCCTGTGTAAAATGTTGATGCTAAGCCATGTAAGGCAAAATGTTCCACTCTACATGTGTTTACATTTACTCTAATAAAAATCTAAATCTTTATTTCAGTTTGTTCCTTGGCTCTTCTTAGATGAAGGTTCAATGATAGTAGGGAAGATGAAATGAGCATATTAGGGAATGTTGTATTACACATCGCAGATTCTTCTCAAATAAATGCATAACCCTTGTGGCAAAACTGAAACTCACCATCCCCATTTCTGTATATTTAATATGCACAGTTTTAGCTGCTAAGAAAGAATCCCCACACTGCTTGGCATTTTCACCTCAATGTATACTTTTTACCATAATCCTCAATGTATACTTTTTAATGCTTAGTCCAAAGCTAATTACAAAATGAGTCTTATTGATTTGCAAATTTGTTGCTATCCATTTAAAGCTATGTCACATTTACGACTCAATGATTAAAAGGGAAAGCGGTGTGTCTCTTACACTCAATGATTAAAAGGGAAAGCAGTGTATATCTTACACAGTACAGTTCTTGATTAAGTCACTGAATTCTGTGAAGCCTCTGACCTTGTTAAGCAGCCTCTAGGTCCTCATTTTGCAGATGGAAGCAGGGAGTTTTGGGGGAGGCAGGTAGTAGAGGACAGGATAGAATGACTAAACCACAATCCCACAGAAGAGGCAAATGGTGCTGAGAGAGGTGTAACTGCTAGAGGCCATCCCACCATGCACAGCAGTCTCCCTCCCACAGTAAGACAGGACGATCCACACAATGGATTCATCTAGACGGCACTAGCAAATGGGATGGTTACTGATATTGACTGCATCATTATCAGAGCCTTTTTTTTTGCAAGCTTTAGCAAAAATTAAAATGCTCTTAAACTGCAAACTGAAGGAAAATATGGATCTAAAATATGCTTGGCAATAAGCCCAGAAAACCAATAGGATACCTGGAAAAGAACTCTGAATTAACATAAGGCTAAGAACTCGCAGACTCTTAACAAATACTGCTTGATGGCCATTAACCTATCCTCATCTCTACCACCAAATGACCACATCCTTCTTTGGCAAATAAATCGTGTTTTGGCTTTATTACACAAATATTTATTAAGTACTGATTGGGTGTCATGTACAATTTGGGATAGGAGAGAGATGAAGAAAGGATTCCAAAAATTTCTTAGCATGTCTGCTGTACTTCAGGAGCACAGTCTGACATTCTAGCTGGAGAGGAAAACATACAAATAAGTAAATATACTACAATTCGAGGTACCCAAAGAAGCATAATTAATTCATTCAACAAATATTTACTGAGGGCCTACTATGTGCTAGATACTATTCTAAGCCCTGGGACACAGGAATGGACAAAACAGACAAAAGTGCCTGCCTTCATTAGGGTTAGAATCTGATGATACTAGAGATATGAATAACATAAAAGAGAAAAATCCATTAGAGACAATATAAAGATAAAGGAACATACACTTCTTAGAAGAAAGGCAGCCCAGAAATCAAAGTTGCTTTAATTATTACTGCAATACAGTTAATAGATCACAACTCAATTATTTTGAGCACAGATTACAGGTTATTTATGTAATTTGTAAAGTCTAACTAAATTTGGAGGAAATGGAGCAGGCTTAAAGGATCGCACTAGTGCCACTCTCAAAATAGCCCATCTATTGGCTTTGAATTTTAAAATAAGGCTCACTCCAAAATACATCAAATATAACATATACAGCTGCCATCTGTCCCATAGTCATAGTAGGAGTCCGTTTCATTCACAAGCAAAGCCAGTGGAGGGAGGGGAGGAACTTGAGATGGAGAGAGGATAAATTCCATTTGTGCTATTAAAAAAAAAAGTAGAACAGTGAACCCAGTGGTTGAAAAGTGAAGATAAAAAGAAGAAAACAGTAATCTTGCTATAGAAACCAGAGAATTATGTTCTTGCTCTCCCACTTTTTTTTTTTTTTTTGCTTTCACACTGTACAAACTCTAGCACCCTGAACAACTCACTCTCCTGCTATTTCCAGCACTTTAAAGAAACTTTTCAACATTTCTGCTTGACACATTTTTTCAACAGGGAGGTGAAGACAATAAGTAAACAGGTAGTGAAGGGCTATTTAGAGAGCTGGTCAGTCACAGTAAGAATAAAGGGAAAAACTCCCATCTGAACAGAACATCCATCCTATGTGCGGCAGCCACAGACGGCACATGACCTCTGACAAACAGTTTTCAGAGTAATTTTAATGCTACTCTGGATTTAACTTGACTAACTGGTAGCAATTGAGCACATCTTTTTTTCTTTCTTTTTTTTTTTGTGGCAGCAGTTATCTAAAATGCTACAATAACAGCATCAAAAGTAGAATGGTGGAAGATTGGTTTTCCATTGTGCTGCTGAACTGGCATAATGCCCACTTTAAAAGCAATTCGCTGCTCATCACTGAAATCTGGCAGACACGACACTAAATGCCTTGAGGGAAAAAAAAGGGACTTGAGAAGGGGGAACCCACTCCAACCACGACGCAAAAGGGGAAAAAAGAGCACCACAGATGATGAATCTGGGTGAAAAGAGAAAATTGCCAAATAAAAAGTTTAGCATTGCATGCAGACTCCCAACAGTCTGTACTTAATTTGCTAGAAGAAGATTTTGTCTACAGGTCTGCATTAGTAATAGCAGAACAAAACAAAAGGAAAATATATATTTATATCTGTCTATTGTTCTGATGAAGCAAAAACCTAGTGAGTTCCATCAATCATTTGTCAAACATGTCTTCCCCGTTTTATTTACCACCAAATATAATGAGTAAATATGTGATAATAAAACTCTTCTTTTTACATGGACATATACAATTTTTCCTCCTGCTAAATACAGGTAATGATTTAGGAAGCTTTCAAAATGTCTTTTTACTGTCAATAAAACTAATTCTATTCCCATTTTCATCTAAAAAAAGGCTTTACAAATGAAAATTCAAATTAAAATTCTGATTATAGTGTAGTGTGACAACACCTGTATTTATAATTTTACTGTCAGCTAGCTTGTAGTGTTTAACAATAGCTCGAAGTAGAAAAGTAATTGGAATTTGTCTGTAACATGCCAGATGACGGCATTGGGAGCTTTGCTATGCTACAGCAAATTTGGTTTGATGGCAAAATAACCTCACTGAGACTTCTACAAATCATAGGTTATTGGGGCTGGAGGGGGGAAGGTCTCTCAGGTATGGGACCCCGTCCTGACTCTGGGGAATCTGAGAGTTTGCACCTGATGAGTAAAGACTGCTCTGATCCTGACTTGGGCTTCTGACCCATCACCTGCCCTGCAGCCTCTCAAACAGTGCAGATGCAGTGTAGTTTCTAGAGTTACTCCAGATAAACCCACAACAACATCAACATCCTGTTGGTCTGGACACAAACTAGTAACATAGCAGAGCTATAAATCCGACAGAGGTGGGTAGGATAGGGATCCATCAAGTGAAGGGAAGCATACTGAGGGACTGAAAAGCACATACGTGGGGCAGGGCAAGACCCTGGTAACAGTAAGATAAAAGATGCTTACCACTTATCAAAGGCTACACTCAAAGGCTACACAGCCAGGAGCTCTAGAGATGTTCACTGTATTCATTCATTTTCAATAACCACCAATAAATAATATAGGTACCCACACAGATGCCTAAGATTTGCTATTTATCAAAAGATTAAGAGAAAACTTACACATCCCACTTATACTTTTACTGATGCAATATGGAGAAAAAAATATTTAAAGCAGTGTTCTGCTGTCAACTTGAATCTTTCAAAACTTATAAACACATGCTAATCTCCACACACAACTTGCCTTACTCTAGTCTACAAGTGAAAAGCCCATCTTTTTCATTATCCTAAAGATGAAAAAAAAGCCACATACAAAAGAAAAACAGAATGACAGTGATGTTTTAGTTTACACTAGATATGGCAACACACACAAACTGTCAAAACTATGGAATGAAAAAAGCTGTTATCAAGCAACTGTCAAGAAGAGTCCTCTGAGATTTGGAAATCTTGTGTTTATTGTAACTACTGCATATTACACAAAGAAAGAAACATCCCTCTCCTTGCTCTTGCTGCTAAATATCATGTGAGAGAACACAGGCGTCTCCCTTAGTATTGGGATTAATTTTTCTTCCCCGGGTGCAATTCTGTGCCTGACAGAGCTGCTCCCCTCCTCCTAGGGGTTTCTACAGTGTGGTCAGAGTTCAGAGAGAAACTCGAGGTTACATCAAACATTATTTCATTTCAAAAACCATCACCGCCTTATTTCATGTTGTTAACTGGTCGTCTACCCGGTAAGAGTCGGATCTGTTAACATCAAAATGCATAGTCGTCACCTGAATGATTTTCCTGAAGAGTTCTACAAAGCGAAGCATAGAGTTGAAAAGGCAGAGACGCTTACCATAAAATGATTTTAATTCGTGACTCTCTCTCCCCCATCTCCCTATTAATGCATATATCAGAGAAGCCCAAATCCCTAAGGGGAAATTATCATCTTATAAGGGGAAGAAATGGAAAAAATACATGGTCCATATCTCTTCCGCAGTGCATGGTATCAGAGATTTGGAGGTCATTTCTCCAATCCAAACTCAAGGGGCAAAATTTCCCCTGGAGTCTCACCTGAGTCTATACATTTTATTATACTTGCTAAAGTGGCCTTTTCACCTAAACACAGAGACAGCATGTCTGACTCTTAATTCCTGCTCCGAAGCCCATGTGGGTCTGCTCAGCCAACCACAGGGCAGTGCCTCGGAAATGGCAGCAGCTGTCCCTTGATTAATGCATGTGAAAGCACTCTCCAGGTATTTCCATTTTGGTTTCTCGTGTTTCCTTTAGATGCAGGATATGTGCCTTTTGACATTTCTCAAGATGAGAAAAAAGTGGACAGCGGAACCCTTAATATAAGTGTAACTGCCTGGATTCAGATGAACCATGGGTCAAATCAAACCACAAAACACATTTTTGTAAAAATATCTGTTAGCAACATGTGGACTGACATATAGAAAAGTCATAATTCTTGACCAAAGAGATTCCAGTGAATTTACTTCTGTACATTTTGCTGGCATCCTTCCCTGTGTAGAGAGCTAATGAGAACTTCAGCACATTACTGATGGATGCATCAGCCATCTCAGTGATGGAGAAAAGAAGCCAACATGTCTTAAGTGGATCTTGGCTCTAAATAGGTTATAATTGTTATGCGATGCTTACAACATACTTATTTTAGGTTTCAGTGACCTGGTATGACTCAGTCAGCAACAGAATAGGTCAGTCAAATTTTAACCTGGGGTAAAAATGGCTTAACACTGATGTCTGTTTTATAAAACTGAAGACGACTACCTAGTAAAGAAAATCTAAATTCTTCTAAAACTCTTATGTAACCTTTTATGACGTTAATCATTAAGTTGTTGTTTACTGATGACCAATAAAGGGAAAAAGAGGAACAGACATGTTTAACACTTGCATTCTCTAATACTATTTTAGAGTAAGTGGCTAATTTACATTTTCTTCATGCAATGATCTTAATACCAACCATTTCTCTGCTAATAAAATTCAATTTGAAGAAAACAGTTAACATTTTTTCCCTCTAGTCTGAAGGCATTTTGGCAAGTTTTATGTGGAAAAAAGAGCTGTAAGGTGGTGAAGTTATGACAACCAATCCATTAAAGAAGTTTGGGGATATCTGTAACAAAGTTGGGGATATCACCTTTAGTTATTCAAGCAATCCATAAATCATTAGCCTTGTGCACACAGTAGTTAGGTTTCAAATGTACTCTACAGCCAGACTATTGGGGTTGCAATTCTGACTCTGCCATTAACTTGCTGTGTTACCTTGAGCAGGCTTTTAAACCTCTCCGGACCTCCATTTCCTCATCTATAATTTAGGGACAACAGTAGCACCTAGTTCATAGGGTACTTGTGAGAATTAAATAAGTTAAAACACAGAACATGCTTAGAATAGTGTCCGGTGCTTAGTGTTCAATAAATGCTATTACTATTAGCAAACTTATTCTATTGTAGTTTGAATTGTGGGTTTCATCTAGAATCTAACCAAAAAGAAAAAAGAACTCTTTCTCATCAGATCTGACCTGGGTGGAATATGAGGTAATATATAAAAAAGACCCCTGCAAACATTTGGTACATTAATATTTTGAGGCCTTCGAATGTTCAAAGGATAGTACAGACTTAAGTGGACATTTCTGTCTTTATTCTAAGAACAAAGATGGGTGCTTGATTTACAAATATTATTTTGAATGCCTAGTACAAAAATGTGGACAAAATTCAAAATGCACAAAAAAAGCCTACATAGAAAACTCTCTGACTTCTGGTTACAGATGGCACAGTAAATATACATATTTTGCTCTGTAAACTCCCAAATCCTCACTCAAATGACAGAAAGGGATTTTTTAAAAGGCATAAGAAACTCCAAGGAAGAGGAAAACAGTAGTGGAGGTGCCAGCAGCAAAACCTAGCAAGCAGAAGGACAAGAGATGACTTACTCCCAAAGGCTCATGAATTGGTGCCCCAAGCTATCTCTGGAAGTATGGGTGAAGACTAGTTCAAAGTATATTCAAGACACAGACCCCAAACCCCTACTTCCACTCTGGCAGAAGGCTTGTTCTCTTGGTGAGGGTCTCTGAGCTCACCAACGCATACTGTGTCAAGACCCCAAGTTCCAGATGACCAAAACCAGCTACTCTTCTTCAGGGAGGAGACTGGATCTATTCTGGGGAATTTGACCAGCACACAAGAGGAGATCTCAAGTTATTGACAGATCACATCCATGAAAACAGCAACACTTTAAAAACAAGAAAATTCTAGCTGTTAGAAATTAAAACATAATTGGACAGGGTGCGAAGGAAATCAAAGAAGAAATTTAAGAAAACTTCCCAGAACTGGAGAGCTTGACTTTTCCAAATGGAAAGAGCCCACCAAGTACCAAGCAACATAAATGAAAACTGCCCCAGACCAAAATATACCATCATGAATGTGCCCATGCACTGGGTACAAAGGAAATCCTCCAAGTTTCTAACAAGGAAGGAGAAAAAAAAAGGACACAGGTCAAATAAATAAAGGATTAGGAATCAGAAAAGCTTTCAACTTCTCAAAAGCAACACTAGAAAAGATGACAGTAGAATAATGTTTTCAAAATTATGAGGAACACTGAGTTCCAGCCTAGAATTCTGTATCTAACTATCAATTAAGTATGAGGGTGAATTAAGGACATTTTAAGACAAACAAGGTCTCAGAAGCTTCATCTGCCAAGTATTCTTCCTTAAGAAGCTACTAGAAGAGATGTTTTACCTCTTCCCAAAAGAAGGACAGTAAACAAAGATACAGACTGTGGGACACAGGGACTATGAAATAAGTGATAATACGTAACGGCAATCCCCAGGATAACAGCTGTGCATCAGCTTCCCAGGGTCATCAGCTCAGATACCAGATACATGTGAACAGATTTGAGAGCAGGTTTAGAAAAGCAGAGGAAGAATGAGTACGTATCCATACCAGCTATTGGTATCAATCAATCCGTCTGCCGGAATTCATGCTCTAACTGCCTGAGGGTATTAAGGCCTCTTCTCCCACTGTAGGAGATTACTGGAAGATGCACTCTGTGCCTATAAGGAGGTGAATACTAAAAACAGCAGTGGAAGGAGTCCCAAGTGGTTGTGTTTGAAGACTGCAAAATGGGAAGGAAAAGGACTGCTTTTCATAACGTGATATGAACATCTGATACTTCAAATTATATGCATGTGTAACTAATGAAATTAAAATTAACCAACCAACAAAGAAGTATCCCGCCCATCCCATGTCCCTTCTCAGAAGCAATCATTGCCCATTTCTGTGTCTGTCCAGGAATATTTGGGAAGTCTTATTAACGTTCATCAAGTGACAGGAACACTTTAGCTCTAGAACTCTTGGGGTAGCAGACTTTGCTGAGAAGACCGGAATTTATTGTGAATTATGAGAATGAGAACTTTTAAAGTAAATTTTTTTCCAAAATGTACATTACAGGGTGGTTAACTCTTTTCTGAAAACGGAGTGTTCACGATCAACACTTTATTGCGATTACCTGAAGCTGTGGCTGTGCATACAGAGGTAGGCAGGACACAGGCCAAAAACAGTGGCAATGGAACTTGCTTTCTTGGAACACTCCCTGATTTGAGCTTGCTTTGGGGCTGTATTGCTTTCCCAAAATGGCCAAGGGATGCTTTTCTGGCTGTGAACTTTCTAGGGTAGAAGTTTCTGAAGGTTTTTTTTGTACCAAGGACTCCTTTGGCAGTAAACTAAAGCCCGCAGCTCCTATCTCAGAATGTTTTTAAATACGTAAAATAAATAAAATAACACAGGAATGCAAAGTAAGGCAATTACACTGAAATACACTTGTCAGTATTAAAGAACCTATCTGTGGTATAGTAGTGTATGTACTTTCTTATTAAGGCATTATAGACAAGATCTAGCACTATGGTGAACAAAATTTCAAAGCAATGTTAAGTAATATTTTAGATATCTGCAACAACTATAATGTGATCTGAAAATATCCTTGACATCTACTGCTGATAACAAAGTCAGACACGGCTAACAACACTGTATTCTGAGGCCTCCATCCATATTTGAAGGAAGTGCTAAATTCCAGTTAAAGAGTAGTGAAATTAAAGATGTAACTTTTTTTCCCATCGCTTCACAGATCTCCCAGTTCTAGAGCAGCAGTTTGCTATGTGTAGGCCAGGGGACATCTGGAGTGACCCTCCTCTTAGGGGTCTTCAAGGTCAAAATTTTTTTTGAAATCATACTAAGACATTACTGGCCTTTTCCACTCTCATTCTCTCATGGGTCTACAGTGGAGTTTCCAGAGGCTACATGATGTGTGATGTTACCACAGATTGAATGCAGAAGCAGATGAGAAATCAGGCTGGCTTTCTATTAAGCCAGAGATTAAAGAGATTTGCCAAAATTTAAAACAATGCTGCTCTTCTCACCAATTTTTTTGGTTTTGAAAGATATAGTTATTTTCACAAAAGGTTTCTATGTTAACAAGTAATGAGTTTGTTATTGTTAAAGTGAATTTATTTAATAAATAAACCTCTGTTCCATATCAATATAGCACAGCTGCTTTTCTATAAAAGTAGCCACCCAAAGACCAAGGCCGTTTTCCTCATCTCTAGAAAATCGTTGCTACATTTATCATTATTATTGTCCTTCGACTTGACAAAATACTATCAAGGATTCCCTCAGCATTGGCACAGTGACCCCAAGTCCTTCCTCACCAAGTCACGCTCACACACCCATCTCACTAGCCAGCCCTATATTAGGGTTTCGTTTTTCTTTTTAAATTTTAAGTTCTGGGATACATGTGCTGACCGTGCAAGTTTGTCACATAGGTATACATGTGCCATGGTGCTTTGTTGCACCTATCAACCTGCCACCTCGGTTTTAAGCCCTGCATGCATTAGGCATTTGTCCTAATGCTCTCCCTCCCCTTGCCCCCCACCCTACAACAGGTTCCAGTGTGTGATGTGCCCCTCCCTGTGTCCATGTGTTCTCATTGTTCAACTCCCATTTGGTTTTCTGTTCTTGTGTCAGTTTGCTGAGGATGATGGTTTCCAGCTTCATCCATGTCCCTGTAAAGGACATGAACTTATCCTTTTTATGGCTGCATAGTATTCCATGGTGTATATGTGCCACATTTTCTTTATCTACTATATCACTGATAGGCATTTGGTTTGGTTCCAAGTCTCTGCTATCTTAACCTACTGACATTTGGCACCAATAATTATTTGTTGTGGGTCTATCCTGTGTTCATTGTAGAAGTTCAGTAGAAGCCTTGGCCTCTTCCCACTAGATGCCAGCAGCCTTCCTTCTGCTTCTCCCCAACAGGAGCTCTAGACCAGCCTGGCCAACATAGTGAAACCTTGTCTCTACTAAAAATACAAATATAGTGACAATGAAATATGTCTCCAGACATTGCCAAATGTCCCCTGGGGTAGGGGATGAAATCGTCCTAGTTGAGAACAGCCACCCTCAGTGTACTTGCACGAGATGACCATCCCTCTGTTAGAAAGGCTCACTTTTCACATGTGCCCAATAAATACCAGGTCTCCTCCCGGGAGTGGGTTTTTTTTCCTGTAATATAATTGATAAGTGACTATTTTTTAGAAAACAAAATACTCTCCTGGGTAGGTGATTTAATGGGAATTTAAAAGGAAAAAGAAAACCAGAATGAACAGTGAGCTACTCAAGACAATCTGGGTCTAGGGGAAAAAAACTGTTCAAATATTGAATTCATGACATTTCTGTTATGAAAATGGGCTAAGAACTAGATGCATCCCCCAGGAAAGAGAAGCTAGTGTGCGGGTGGGTGTCCACCTACGGAAACAGTACCTACAGGTTTGCTTTTGGTCATCCACAGCAACCAATACAATGCAGATGGTCACCAAAGAAAGTCAGTGGCTCCCAGAAAGACGCCCAACCATGGAGGGAGGGGAGGGATTATGGAGAGACCAGTTCAGAATAACCAAAGAGAGCCTGCCTTTAGAAAATAACTATATTTCAGATGAATGGAAACACTTAGAGAAAGAGCAGGTCACTGCAGGGTGTATACTCAGGTAATTCTGGGAAGAGGGAGAACCCTCTGGAGACATGTCACGATAACGGCCAAAATAGGACCCTGAAGACTAGAGATGTTTTAGAGTGAACACAGCCAGAAGCCAGTGGAGACAATCTAGGAGGTTCAGACCCAGGCACAAAAATTGGAAGATGTTTCTTTGTTGAGACAGAGGCTCTTGTTGCCTAGGCTGGAGTGCAGTGGCACTATCTCAGTGAATTGCAAATTCTGCCTCCTGGGTTCAAGCGATTCTCCTGCCTCAGCCTCCTGAGTAACCGGGATTACAGGCGCCTGCCACCACACCCAGCTAATTTTTGTATTTTTAGTAGAGATGGGATTTCACCATATTGACCGTGGCTGGTCTCGAACTCCTGATCTCAGGTGATCTGCCCACCCCAGCCTCCCAAAGTGCTGGGATTATAGGTATGAGCCACCAGGCCCGGCCGGAAGATGTTTCTTAACGTGATCACAGACTCCACCAGATCTGCCAACACACCTTACCCACATCTTCCTCAGGCCAAAATACTGAGCTTCTTTGCCTTGGGTCCCTTCTCCAATATCCAAGCCAGAATTGGCTAATGGGAGGGAAAAAAGCCAGGAACTGGGTGCCCTGTCAACCATGCTGGTTAAATTATCAACAGGCAAGCTAACTGTAGATGAAAAAAAAAAGTGGAAATCCTATAAGCCTGCTGACCTTTACAGATTCCTTAGCTTCTCAGGAAAGGTTATTTGAACAACTCTCATCTTGTCAGAGCTCAGGTAGCAAGGGATTTATCCAGACCTTGGTTAGATAAGCAGGGTATTCTGCAAACCTCTGACAGCTAGGTCTATAGAACCCTCTCCCAGACTCTTGGTCCCCTTCCTCGTCCACACAGTGTGCCTCTAAGCAGTTATTCTGTACAAGGTGATGCTGCCAGCCTTTTCCTGGGACTTAGAATTGGGATAGACAACAAGAAAGAGGTCCTCTCAGTTCAGGTTGCTGGACTTGTGTAGCATATGTTTGGGAACTGCAGGGTGAGCATATTCTATCCAAAGTGATGGTTTCTGACACATCTAAAACTCTAGGTATGGTGGTGGTCCAACTAGATCAGGTGCTTAGAAAGAGGTAGGAGTGCAAGATAAAGAAGATGTCAGAAAATTCACCACCATAATACCCACTCATAATTTCCCCTAAATTCTTCTGAATACTTTATTTTAAACAAACTTTCAGGTTCCAGCAACTTTAAAAATTAAATCCTCCAGCCGGACGCGGTGGCTCACGCCTGTAATCCTAGCATTTTGGGAGGCCGAGGTCAGGAGTTCTAGACCACCTGAGGTCAGGTGTTCTAGACCAGCCTGGCCAACATGGTAAAACCCTGTCTCTACTAAAAATACAAAAAAAAAAAAAAAAAAAAAAATTAGCAGGGCGTGGTGGCAGGCACCTGTAATCCCAGCTAATCGGGAGGCTGAGACAGGAGAATCACTTGAACCCAAAAGGCGGAGGTTGCAGTGAGCTGAGAACACGCCACTGCACTCCAGCCTGGGCGACAAGAGTGAAATTCCATCTCAAAATAAATAAATAAATAAATCCTCCACATCCATTCCTTTTTCATGAAATCCCTCCCTCTAACTACCTTTAAAATCCTGAATAATATCCTGTCCACATATTAGAGTAGTGAGGCAATACTTAGGGAAGGGAGATAACTTCATCCTTTACATTCTCTAAGTCACAGGATTATGTTTATGGAAATGAAAATTTTGATCCGTTTATAATGATAGTGCTTCCAATGATTAGTAAATATAAAAACAGCCAGCCAGTCCTCATGTTGCTTAAATGCCTATCTCTATGAGTGTGTGTGTTTCAGGGGGGTGAAAATAGATTCATAGGTGCCTGGTTGAGTGGAAGTTGGTAGCACTGCCATGATGACTTCAACAGCTGGGTAAAAGTGCCAGCAGACAGTGTGAGGCAAATAACTCTCAAAGCCTCTCCTGGCCATACTATGCTGTGCTGCTTTGCACTAACTACATAACACTCACTATTTTGTCTCCTTGGAAATGATAAAACCACCAATCTGAATATACTCTGGTAGAGGTAGGTTGAGTATATCTGCTCATCAAAAGAGGCTTTCTTTCTTGCAGTTTCGGTAAGCAGCAGGTAAGAGATGGATACCCAGGTTTCATTCCCTGAGGTTCACGTACATGAGAGTCTGTGCTGTAAGGGTGTCAGGTGTAAGGGGCATCCCCAGCTTCACAGGATTTAAAGCAAACAGATACCCTCCCAGCTTTGGAAAGAGGCTTCAAGATTGAACAGACCCATTGACATTCTCCTGTGCTCACCCTTTTCAAGTGGTGATCATTTGACCCTTTGCCTCTCGTGACCAGGAAAGATGTGTGTTGAAATCACAGGACGGCTACTGTCACAAACCTTCTGGACTAGTCTATACATCTATGTTTTATTTAAAAACTTTTAAAATCTAAAACAAAGATCCTGAGATTTACTAGTATTTGCTAGTTAGGTGGACACTGGTCCAACCTTGCTTGGTTTGAGTGTCTCATGCTGCATGTGAAAGCTCAAATTTGATGGTATCCTCTCCTCTTGTGTTTTTGACCCTGTTGCGTGGGCAAGGGTTTGACAGAGAGCCCCTCATGGGCAGGTTTACTTTCAGTACAGTGGGATATAGTGAAATTTCTGTTTACATAGTTAAGTGGCTTTAACAAGATCAAGTTAGTTTTGTCCTTTGCCCATTTTTTAATGTTTTTTTTTTCCTTGTAAATTTGCTTAAGTTCCTTGTAGACTCTGGATATTAGACCTCTGTCAGATGGATAGATTGTAAAAACTTTCTCCTAGTCTGTAGGTTATGTGATGATAATTTCTTTTTTCTGATGATAGTTTCTTTTCCTGTGCAGAAGCTCTTAAGTTTAAATAGATTCCATTTGTCAATATTTGCTTTTGTTGCAATTGCTTTTGCATTTTCGTCATGAAATTTTTGCCTGCTCCTATGTCCAGGATAGTATTGCCTAGATTTTCTTCTAGGGTTTTGATAGTTTTGGATTTTACATTTAAGTCTTTAATCTATCTTGAGTTAATTTTCGTATACGGTATAAGGAAGACCTGGTTTCAATTTTCTGCAGATGGCTAGCCACTTCTCCCAGAACCATTTATTAAATAGGGAATCCTTTCCCCATTGCTTGCTTTTGTCAGGTTTGTCAAAGATCAGATGGTTGTAGGTGTGTGGTCTTATTTCTGAGTTCTCTATTCTGTTCCATTTGTCTTTATGTCTACAGAGACATGGAATCAATCTAAATACCCATGAATGAAGGACTGGATAAAAAATGTGGCACATATATACCATGGTATACTATGCAGTCATAAAAGGGAATGAGATCATGTCCTTTGCAGGCACATGAATGGAGCTGTAAGTCATTATTTTCAGCAAGCCAACACAAGAACAGAAAAGCAAACACTATATATTCTCACTTTTAAATGGGAACTGAATGGTGAGAACACATGGCCACATTGGGAAGAACACCACAAACAGAGGGGGCCTGTCAGAGGGTGGTGAGGTGGGAGACCATCAGGAAGAAGCTAGTGAACCCTGGGCTTAATACCTAGGTGATGATGGCATGATCTGTGCAGCAAACCACCATGGGACATGTTTACCTATGTAACAAACATGTACATCCTACACCTATACCACCCCTGAACTTAAAATAGAGGCTGAAGGAAGAAAATACATCTGTTGTGTATGTTCTACAGGATACCTTGCACAGGAATAGTACATTAGTGCTCCTTCAAATTACCTATGTACCTACAATTAAATATATAAATATCAGGGATTTTAGCAAAAGAAAAATTTAATGTTAGAGTACGAAATCAAAAAAGTTCAGAAAAGATACAACAGATACGATTCTGCATCTGTTCCAGGTGCAGAATTGTATGGTATCTTGGTTCACCTTTTCCCTGCAGGGATAAATTCTACCATGAGGGGTGCTTTCCTGGGGTCCATGAGGCTGCCTCCTTTCTTATCCCTGACTTCGGACTGTTCTCACCTTGCTATTTTCACTACGGACACACTATCACAAGTGGGAGATAAAGTGTTCTGCCCCCTCAACAGAATTAAGAACGCCTCCTTTATGCAGGCCCTCTTTCTGCCATTAGATTACAGATTCTTTTTTGTTTGTTTATTGAAACGGAGTCTCGCTCTGTCGCCCAGGCTGGAGTGCAATGGTGCAATCTCGGCTCACTGCCACCTCTGCCTCCTGGGTTCAAGCGATTCTCCTGCCTCAGCCTCCCGAGTAGCTGGGATTACAGGTGCGTACCACCACACTCAGCTAATTTTTATATTTTTTAATAGAGACAGGGTTTCACTATGTTGGCCAGGCTGGTCTTGAACTCCTGACCTCGTGATCCACCTGCCTCGATCCAAAGTGCTGGGATTACAGGCATGAGCCACCACAGCTAGATTATGGATTCTTAGAGAAAAAGGATACTATTTTATTTGCCTCTAAGGAGCATGACATAGAGAAGATGTTCAATACATATTTAATGCAATTGAATAGAGAGGGGGAAAGTTTGGTAAACTTTGAATCCAGAGTGCTGTATTGCTAGATGCTTGAAGAGGAAGAAATGCAATCTCACACAAAAGGAGGTTACCAACACAATGGATTCTTCTTATAACAAATGCTTAATCTGACAATGTATGCTAACTATATCACTTTACCTTTTATTAGTAATTCTTTTTTTTTTTTTTAAATGGAGTTTCGTTCTTGTTGCCCAAGCTGGAGTACAATGGCGCGATCTCAGCTCACTGCAACCTCTGCCTCTCAGATTCAAGGAATTCTCCTGCCTCATCCTCTCAAGTAGCTGGGATCACAGGTGTGCACCACCACACCTGGCTAATTTTGTATTTTTAGTAGAGTCAGGGTTTCTCCACGTTGGTCAGGCTGGTTTTGAACTCCTGACCTCAGGTGATCCACCCACCTCGGCCTCCCAAAGTGTTGGGATTACAGGTGTGAGCCACCACGACCAGCCAGTAATTTCATTTTTTATACAGTAAAGTCCAATTTGTTTGGAACAGATGCAGGGAACTGGGAATTATAGTTACCTCAACATGACAGTTAATGGGAAAGTAATAAAGGACTGTAGACCAATTTTTAAAATGTTAATAAAATAGCATAAATTAATAACAAAACTATATTCTATACAATCTCTTTTATGAGTTAGATAGTATTCCATCACTATGGACACCTGTCACCATGGTACACTCAACATTTTCAGTTGGAACTTTCTAAATAGTTGAGCTTTTCTACAAGATGAGATTACTAGTGTTAAGTCTAAATACAGAATTTTAAATTAATGGGGAAAGGAATTAAATAACAGGAAAAAAAAGGACAGGTAAAAGTACTGTTAAGTGTATTTAGTTGAGGTCGCAGTTTATTGATGTTTTTTCTTCAGAGAGGACAAAGCTGGATACTGGCCAACTGAGCTCAGCGGCTCTAAAGGGACGCTTGTGACCTGGGGCTGTGCTTGGTGAAAAGAATACCAGCTAACCCACCCCAGACACAGCTAGTCGTGTCCATATCAACATGTTTCTAGTGGAGAGCCTCTAATATCAGCCCTCCAGGGTGACTTTATATACGTTTTTGTATCTGTGAGGTCTTAGTCTTAAGTAAGCTTGAGAATGACATGAATAGTAAAATTCAATTACTTTTTTCTTTTTCTTTTTTTTCTAAGACAGGGTTTCACTTTGTCCCCTAGGCTGGAGTGCAGTGGTATAATCTCGGCTCACTACAGCCTCGACCTCCCAGGTTCAAGCGATCCTCCTGTCTCAGCCCCACAAGTAGCTGGGACTACAGACATGTACCACCACACACGGCTAATTGTTTGTATAAAATGGGTTTCATCATGTTGCCCAGGCTGGTGTCGAACTCCCGAGCTCAAGCCATCTGCCTGTCTCAGCCTCCCAAAGTGCTGGGATTACAAGCATGAGCCACTGTACCCAGACTCAATTTCTTAATACTACAGCCCCCCAAACAATCAGCCTATGAATCTCTATCCAGATAACTATGTACAAAAAGTATACAGGCTTTGCTCTGTGTATTTCTCTATTGTTTGGATCTTTTACTACCGAAATGCATTCATGTAGTACTTGTACCTAAAAAAAATAGTTAAAAATATGTTTAGTCTTCTTGGATGAGAGAACAAAAGAAAAATGTTTTGTGAAAGTTTTCAAAGAACTGGAACATATCCACTATTACCTCAGATTCAACCTGTCAAAGCTGCTCTCGATGGACACAAAAAAACAAAAAAGGTCACCCCATTAATCATGGAATTTAGAGTAACAAAAAAGAACCCACCTTTCTTATTTTCTGGCACACAAAAATTCAACACCAAAATGTTATTAAATTTAGTATTATCAGTAAAAAATATGCTCTATTTCCCATTATTTATGAAGCCCTATCCTTTTCTTTCTTACCAATTACATTCCCTATCATTTCCAAAATATACAAACTGTTTTCAATCAACAGATTTCTTTATTACAGTGTACAGCATGCTTGTTACTGCCTCTTTTCTATATTGAATCCTTGATTGGACAAGCATTTTGAATTTAACATGGACCATGATTGCACATATCAAACAAATTAAAGCTGCCAATCTCTTTTTGGAGACCACCCTTTATATAAGCTACCACTGAAGAGCACCCTAAGTGTATTTGCTTAGGAAAAATGGAGCAGGAGTGAAGAAATAATTGCTGTCAGTGTTTGCCATGTTATCTAGCTGCTCTTACAAACGTGCACTCAGATATTGCTATCCTTTTAAAACATATTTTGTAACTCTGATGTCAAAACCATACATGTAGCTTTTACAACATTAAGTATTCTTCACACTAATCTTAAAAAAGGACTTGATAAACCCAAAAGGGTAAAAAAGAGAGACCAGAAAGTAGGGTTAGAATGCTGACTTGAAGATCACTAATACACTTGCTTTTGGATGACAGGGGTGGATGGTGGCAGTGGAATTTTTCCTGTTCCCCCCTCTAGAAAATAAGAATGTACCTCAGGTACATTTACAGCAGTTGTCTGTTGAGAAACTTGAAGAGACTTGCCATTAAGTGGCACTGGAAAAAAAATCATGTTTTATTACTAGGCAGGGCTAGCATTCCGGAGTTAAAGTCTAATATGTAGAACCAAAATGTTTTCAAAAACTTGAAGAAAGATGCACTTCTATGGTAAGTCAGAGTTACTAGTTTCTCCAATGCAAACTCTGCAAAATAAACATTTTATAATAATAAATACTAGGATATTTTCTTTTCTTTTTTTTGAGACGGAGTTTTGCTCTTGTTACCCAGGCTGGAGTGCAATGGCGCGATCTCGGCTCACCGCAACCTCCGCCTCCTGGGTTCAGGCAATTCTCCTGCCTCAGCCTCCTGAGTAGCTGGGATTACAGGCACGCACCACCACGCCCAGCTAATTTTTTGTATTTTTAGTAGAGACGGGGTTTCACCATGTTGACCAGGATGGTCTCGATCTCTTGACCTGGTGATGCACCCACCTCAGCCTCCCAAAGTGCTGGGATTACAGGCGTGAGCCACTGTGCCCGGCCAGATATTTTCTAACTCGTTAAAACAAACCAGTTAGATATTACTAAATATAGGACTTTTGCCATCTTATGAAGCTACCTAAAGATAGTTTCAGAAGCTTTCCATATTTGAATTGCCAACCAGAGGTGAAAATATTGAAGCAAGAGGATTCTTCTTTGATACCTTTAAGAACCAAAGCGGGTTCTTAAAATCAGGAAAGGGTTCCAGATTCAACTTTAAAAACAACGAAAAAAGTTGCAAAAACATCTAGGTGAAAAAGGAAACTTTCCTGAAATCACTCTTCTTGTTTTTTTTTTAATATAGAAGTTCGGCTAACTGTTCACTTTTTCCTTTCCCCAAAACCATGAAAGTAAAGGTTTCCTATATTTCTACAATATTTGCACGTCTGTGTATTTCTACAATACAGCTGAACTTTTACGAGCTCAGCCATAGAACCTGGCCTTCTGAGTAGCCAAGAACTAAAAGATGGGAGGGAGTAATGGTGCTCAGGTCAGGCAGTTCTATTGGTTTTATCCATTCATTCGTCAGCTACCATCAGACACACTGTTGGATTTAGTGCTTAGCAACACAAGGATGAAAAAGCAATTAGCCCTAGCTCCAAGGAACTCACATTTAGTGGAAGAGAGACCATTAATATGGTACATAACTTGAAATTACAGATTCCCTAATAACGTATTATAAAGAGCCTTAACTACTTATTTGGTGTCAACTACCTAATTTCAACACTTCCTTTGTGCCCTATGCAAGGCAGTAAGCTAAATTAAGACATATAAATGTCAGGATGACATTTTACACAATTCAAGAATTCTAGGATGTATACAAGAACATCGGAATTCATATAGAGAATTCACTCTTTAGTTGTTTATCATAAAAATATTTTTATTTGAATAAAAAGAAATAGAAATATTTGCCTAAGAAGAAACAGATGTTAGTAAACATACAAAGACCTATGTAAGGAAGTGTCTAACTCTATCAGGGGGCCAAAGAAGGAGCCAGATTTGGGCTGAGGGACCATGAGAAGAGACAGAAAAGTTTGAAGAAAAATCAGAAGTTTAACTTAGGAAAGAAAACATGATCCTCCACTTACCAAGCCCACCTTGGTATCAGCATGTTACTGTTTTCCAATAACTGGTAGGCTTTTGGTTTGTTATACACAAGTCTAGCACATACTGATTCTGCACACAGTATAGACATGTACAAAGTGTTTGACATCCAGTCAGACTGGTCAATGGGGGCGCATGCCTCTACTGAGAATTTTAAGGTATCAAGCCCTTCCTTCCCTACAGCGATCTGATATAGGGGGATTTAAAGGGTTAACTAGGTTCACTCAATTGCTGCAATCTATTCACTAATGTCCTTGTTGATTTTTAAAAGTATAGATGTATGGTATGGATAGCTTACCAGCACAGGATTTAGCAGCAGAAAGGTTTCTTACCATCTTCATGGGAATCTCACTGAGGCTCTCCATCTGCAATTGGTGAAACAGCAATAATGCCTCATAGAATTACCATCAGGAGTGAAATGAGACATAATGCATAAAAAGAGCCTGTACTGTGTCTGGCACATAGTAGGTACTTGACTGAGGTCAGCTACAAATATTATGGTTTTTTTTTCTTTTTTTTGGGGGGATGGAGTCTCACTCTGTTGCCCAGGCTGGAGTGCAGTGGCGTGATCTTAGCTCACTGCAAACTCCACCTCCCTGGTTCAAGCAATTCCCCTGCCTCAGCCTACTAAGTAGCTGGGATTACAGGTGCGTGCCACCATGCCTGGTTAATTTTTTTTGTATTTTTAGTAGAGATGGGGTTTCACTATGTTGGCCAGGCTGGTCTTGAACTCCTGACCTAAGGCAATCCACCCGCCTTGGCCTCCCAAAGTGCTGGGATTACAGGCATGAGTCACCGCACCTGGTATGTTATGATCTTTTATTGATATATTAATTGCCTATGGAATTATGAGACATGAACCACAGGCTTTTCCCCATGGAATCTGTGAGGAACTACTCAGAATTACTGTAGGTGAATGTGACTGGCATCAAGTGCCTTTCAAAACACACAGTATTTATTAATATGGTCCATAAGTTGAAATTATAGATTCCCTAATAATGTATTATAAAGAGCCTTAACTACTTATTTGGTGTCAACTACCTAATATCAACAATTCTTGTGTGCCCTGCGTAAGGCAGTAAGCTAAATTAAGACATATAAATGTCAGAATGACATTTTATACAATTCAGGAATTCTAGGATGTACACAAGAACATTAGAATTCATATAGACAATTCACTCTTTAGTTGTTTGTCACAAAAATATTTTTATTTGAACTCTAATAACTATAATTTACTTTGTGAACTTCCTGGTAAACTCAAATCTTTACATATAATCAACTTATTAAGAAGCATGAAGTGGCATATGACTATTTCCATTTTGGGGGCAGAATTAATTAACATAAGACATTTATTAGCTGCAAGTCTGTGAACTGGTGGATCGTCAGTAGAATCTAGATAAAAGGTGTATCTGTATAGCTAATGATGTTCAACTATTTTTCAAGAATTTTAATGCCTTTGGGTAGAGCTTGCATTCCCCAGCTTCCCACCAATCAGCACTTCTGCTATCTGACACCCTGACATCTGATCCTTGATTATGCCTGCATTAGATCATAATGCAGAACAAACTTGACTCAATTAGCACCTAGGGAATACCTTAAGAGTAGTGGCAGCACAAACTCCTTCAAATTTCACATCTTTTAGGTCATGAGGGTTTTAGTGATTTGAAAACAACTTCTATGCTGCCAAAACAGACTGGCAGGGAGTTATTAGTTTGGGGGAAAAATTAGGTAGAACTTATTTCTAAGTGGTTAGATGGGATTTTGCTGACATAGTACATCGGTTGCCTTTTGTTTTTAAGGAATATTTGAAAAGGTTCTATAGATGCCTTATAAGACTACAAATAAGAGTTCTGTATTATTATAGACTTACCATAATACATTAAATGAGTTGCATTTACTGGATTTCAGCTATGTACATATATCTTATGTGGTCTACATACTTACTCTTTAAAGGACAGGCATTACTAAAGCATTACCAAATTATTACTGATTCTGCAATACCTCTTTGAGAAATGCCGAAAAATGAGCTTTTATCCCTGTTTTAAGGTTGCAAAGCTCACAGCAATCTGTTGGAGAGTTCATAGAGACACTACAACAGGAACCCAGGTTTTCTGACCCCCGCAAACCTATGGATTTTCTACTGGCTGTAATCCCTGAAAGAGGGGTTTGACAAAGATGAGACAAAGAGTCTTTTTAAGAAGATCACTTACAACCCTGTGCGACTGCTCCGAGCCAGGGTTGGAGCAAGATGGCTCTTTCTTCATCACGATGAATTGGAATCAGACATGCCATTGAGTTTCTTGGCATATTAATATGCCGATAATTTATCGAAGGTCATCTAGGTTCGGGTTTATCTTGTATATAATCTTTAGAACTGAATGCCTCCCACCTAAAACACTTCATAATAATGTTTGTTATTAATCAGGCCTTTCTTTGTGTATGTTTTGGGGTCAGTTTTTAATACAAAATGATTATTTTAAACATGAACATATTCTACTATTCCTTAATAAGACCCACAGTTCAAAGAACTAAGATGACCCTGAAAATTGTTATTATTATTTAAGAGGATAGGTTGATTTTAGGTCATTGAAGGGAGAAGAGAATAACCAAATTGGGATTGTTCTTATATAGTAGTGAGATTTCATGGGGTTACCATTATATGTATTCAAAATTAAACTATTAATAGCATAGAAGGAAACTCTTTAAAATAATTATACCCATCTCACAAGTCATGTTAAAAGTTTTGAATAGATAACCAGCCCACATTAGTAATAAGTGCAAAGGCTGAGCAAACACGAACTGTCCTATTAATTTGCAGCATATTATATTAGGAGATGAAATAGTGAAGGGCTGAAGAGCACTGGAGTCCCACAACCCTGAGCAGAAGGTCTGGATGTGCCATTTACCAGGTAAGCTACTTAACCTCTCCAAGCCCTAGTTTCCTCTCCTCTAATAATAATTATAGTACCAACCTGAGTTTTAGCTTTTAAAGGTTAAACAAAATGTACACAAAGTCCTTACTGTGATGGCTAACATATAGTAAACACTCAATAAAATATTAGTTATGATTATTAGCTATTCATTCCACACCTATTTACAATAAAGCTATTCAGTAATCAAAAGACATTTTTTGCCCAAGTTAATACGATATCTGTTTAATGGTATTTATAATCATAATCATTATTGTGCTATATTGTAATTAGGCACAAATGGTAAACTGTTGGTATAATTGACTGTAATTAGTATACAGTCAAACTATTTTTTTTACGGTTTTTCACTTCTTTGTTCTTGATCTAACATGTGATCAATATCATTACTGTTTCCCCTCATTTACTGGTTTTGTGATTTTGATCACATCACCTATCCTCTTTAACATTTTCTTTCCTCTTTGTGAAATGGTAATAAGATCCATTTCATAGTTAAGATTAAACATAGTGAAGTATAAAAAGTAAATATAATATGTATATAAAGATGCAGTAAAAACATAAAGATTACAGAGAGAAAAAGCAGAATGCCTGACACAGAACTGATCTATAAATGGCAGCTGCTGCATTATAGTTTGTCATGACAAACATCACAATGCTCTTTCCCCTATGGAATTTAATGGCCATATTCTCAAAAACTTGAAGCCTAGGAACAAGCTCCAGGCGTGAAGGTGGGTAAGACTTTAGTGTAGTGGTATTCAACTGCTGCTGCATGCTGGGATTAAATTATACTAATGCCAGGGTGCACCTCAGAGAGTCAGCTTTAACTGGCCTGGGCACTGGGATTTTTTTAAAAAGCTCCTGGCCAGGTGCGGTGGTTCACATCAGTAATCCCAGCACTTTGGGAGGCCAAGGCAGGCGGATTACCTGAGGTTGGGAGTTCGAGACCAGCCTGACCAACATGGAGAAATCTCGTCTCTACTAAAAATAAAAAACGGGTCGGGCACGGTGGCTCAGCCTGTAATCCTAGCACTTTGGGAGGCCGAGGTGGGTGGATCACCTGAGGTCAGGAGTTCAAGACCAGCCTGGCCATAATGGTGAAACCCCATCTTTAAAAGAACCAAGATCATCCCCTTAGGGGGTTGCTCAAACTTAGGCCGGGCGCGGTGGCTCAAGCCTGTAATCCCAGCACTTTGGGAGGCCGAGGCGGGTGGATCACGAGGTCAAGAGATCGAGACCATCCTGGTCAACATGGTGAAACCCTGTCTCTACTAATACAAAAAATTAGCTGGGCACGGTGGTGCGTGCCTGTAATCCAAGCTACTTAGGAGGCTGAGGCAGGAGAATTGCCTGAACCCAGGAGGCGGAGGTTGCGGTGAGCCGAGATCACGCCATTGCACTCCAGTCTGGGTAACAAGCGAAACTCTGTCTGAAAAAAATAAATAAATAAATAAAAAATGAGCCAGGTGTGGTGATGCATGCCTGTAATCCCAGCTACTTGGGAGGCTGAGGCAGGAGAATCACTTGAACCCGGGAGGCGGAGGTTGCAGTCAGCCGAGATCACACCACTGCACTCCAGGCTGGGCAACAAGCGCAAAACTCCACCTCAAAAAAAAAAAAAAAAAAAAAAAAAAAGCTCCTAAGTTAGGCTTTACTGGGTATTTGAAGTGGAGAATCTCTCTGTTGGAGGGATGGCTGACCTCAGGCAAAACCCAGTCTTGGTTCCAGAGACAGCCAACGAATCTTAGTGAGAGTCTTACTTACTTTGGGAGAAGAGGAAGTAGAAAGGAGGTCTTTTCCCCTGGGCACTCGAAGAGGAAATAAATCAAGTGTGTTTTTAGGTTGACCTTAAGGACAGCTTTGTGTATATGTGATTTTAGGAGCAACAGGAAAGTACCCCTGCTCTAAATATAACCCATCATCTACTTGCTTATGTTTGGCATTCTTTCCACATAAAACAGAGCAAGTTAAATCTGACAATACAAATAACCCTGGAAAGAATAATACAAACACATCAAAAAATAAATCTTTTCAGTTTTTGAATGATACAAACAGAAAGTTTCCCTTTATTTTAGAGGCTGAGAAGGAGGCAGGTGGCAGGAGAGCTCTAGACACCAACGGGATACCATCCAAGCAAGACGGGGAAAAAGAGCAGAAATTGACTGAGCAAACCAGACTAGTATACCCAAGTTTACAGTTTTGTAGTGGGAGGTAAAAAAAGGAGTTGTGCAGGAGTGCATCTTTATGCAAGCCCCGGTCACAAGGTCATGAAAGGAATAGCTAGCTGTAAACTTCTAGCAGGGGCATCTCTAAAAGCATGATGCTATTACACTGGAAGTGGAAGTGTCCTCACTAAACACGCAGAACATTAAGGTCCGTTGAAGAAAAAAAAGCAATATACTGAGAAAACAAAATGAAGCCTCTAACTCTATGGTTCAACATCAGAGCCAAAGTCAAAACAGTATTTCAGTATTTGAAAACAACTTTAGTTCTGTCTAGTTCATGGGTATTCTGGCATTACATACGTATCAAATTGTGCTGGTTAGGATACAACCTAGTGAAAGTCCTCATTGGTAAATACCTCAGATATGTTTCTCTAAGTTTGTCAGCCTCCTAGACACATACTTAGGGATAAATAAAACATATTTTGGACAGTCAAAATATTGTTACGATACAGGTGTTTTAAGTTTATTTAGTATTTGAGAACTTTGGAGAGCCATTTTATTCAACATCCTTGTATGAATTGAGCTTTTTAAAAATGTTGCCATTTTATCTAATATCCTCCTGTTTACAATCCCCCCACTCCAAAAGAAAGATTATCTCATAAGCATCGATTTTTCAAATTTAGTAACTTTTCATCGAATCTTTCTGAACTGTCAACACATGAAGGTTTCCTTTCCCTGTTGGTTCACCCACCGTCAGCTCAAAGTGGGGGCTGGGTCCTCGAAGCCACTTCAATCTCCTCAGAGTGCCTACTAACACATATGGCCTACTAGGAAGAGGTGCACAGCTCAGTAGATAACTTTCAACAGAGTATTAGGAATGTAGCTGTCCCTTGAGGGTTTGTATAAACCTCTTTATTTGGCATGAATGTAGAATTGATACAAGGTACTTTCTCATATGTTCAACTCTACTTCAATCTATTTATAGTGCATCAATTGTCTAACAAGTTTTGAAATATTTGAGGGTAGAGGTGCCACAGAGATGACAGACAGTCCTTAGATCAGGGGTTGAAAGCTGGCAACCTACCTAACTGGACACTTTGGACAGCACAGTGTTTCAAAAGTTTTTGAAACTGAATGCCTTTAGGGAAGGCATGGTATGTTAAGCTAATCTTAAACTTTATCCCAAAGCACCTTAAAGAATTTTTAGCCCAGGGACTTTGTTTTTCAGCAAGATCATTCTGACAGCAGTGTGGAGGATAAATCAAAGGGGGGATGGCTGCTTAGACAAAGTGTGGTCCAGTAGAAATATAACATTTAATGTTCTAGTAGCCACATTTTTTAAAACCCTTAAAATAAAACAGGTAAATCTTAATAATGTTACATTTAATCCAGTACATCTAAAATATTATCCTTTCAGCACGTAATCAATGTATAAATATTAATGAGGTATATCTGATACATATGATGCATCTCAATTTAAACTAGCCATGTTTCAGGTGCTCAATAGGCACCCATCGCTAATGGCTACTGCAATAGACAGAGCAGGTCTAGAAGTAGAAAAACCAGTAAGACTTGTCTAGGAATCCTGTTGAGAGGACCACCTGAATTATGGTGGCAGCAAGTGAAAATGGTGGAAGGAGAGCGCTGCAGGATGTACCTAGAGGTAGAACCAGCTCACAAATCTTTTTTTTTTGAGACGGAGTCTCGCTTGCTCAGGCTGGGGTGTGGTGGCATGATCTCGGCTCACTGCAACCTCCACCTCCTGGGTTCAAGCGATTCTCATGCCTCAGCCTCCTGAGTAGCTGGGATTACAGGTGCATGCCACCACGCCAGGTCAATTTTTATGTTTTTAGTAGAGATGGGGTTTCACCACATTAGCCAGGCTGGTGTTGAACTCCTGACCTTGTGATCCATCTACCTCGGCCTCCCAAAATCTTGGAAGTACAGGCATGAGCCACCACGCCCGGCCACAAATCTTGAACAGGGACTGGATGTGGAGGGAATGGAAGAGAAGAGTCTATAGGATTGTTTCTGGCATGGATGACATGATAGGTGTGGTGTGCCAGTGACTGGGAAAGGGAGAGTAAAAGACACAGCTAGTGGGGAACAAGGAATATAATGACTTCACTTCTGGACATGTTGATTTTGACAGATGTTCATGGGACAGACATCTCAGTGGGTCTATCTAGGAGATCAATAGGTATGCGAGTCTAAAAGTCAGTCTGAAAGAGGAACTGATCAGTTGAGTTATACTTGAAGTCCTTGGTGCACAGGGTTCAGATGAGATCATCCATAGGGAATGTACACAGAGGGAAGAGAACAGAGGGGACACTGGATAGACCAGTGTTTTCAGTATGCTGCTCCACTTCAATTATAAAAGTAACACTGTCAGGAAAATGACTGCTAGCATTTCAGTGCATTTCCTGCCAGCTTTTTTCTAAACTGATGCTCATGAATATATGTCTGTATGTTACTAAAGGGGACAGTATATTAACTACATGGACCTGAAACCTGTTTTTCTTACTTAATACATACAATTCACTTTTATAGAACATGGATAGTAATGCACATTGTAATGGCTGCCCAATATTCTATGATACAAAGGATGTACAATTTTTCAAACTGTATCAACATATAGATTAATGTCTCAACATACATAGTGAACTGCACTTTGGATTATGTAAGAGGAAATCATTTAAAAAATGGAAAGAAGCCCGGGTGTGGTGGCTCACACCTGTAATCCCAGCACTTTGGGAGGTCGAGGTAGGTGGAGCACCTGAAGTCAGGAGTTCGAGACCAGCTTGACTAACATGGTGAAACCCTGTCTTTACTAAAAATACAAAAATTAGCTTTTTGTATTTTGGGTGTGGTGGCAGGTGCCTGTAATCTCAGTTACTCTGGAGGCTGAGGCAAGAGAATCACTTGAACCCAGGAGGCAGAGGTGCCGAGATTGCACCATTGCACTCCAGCCTGGGCGACAAGAGCAAAACTCCAACTCAAAAATAAACAAACAAACAAAAAATAAATAAATAAATAAAAAAGGAAAACAAATGGGGTGGAGAGGTCAATGGTAGATGGAGTGGAAAGATTCCACTGGGTTTGTTAACTAGGAAGTCACTAAGGACCCTGGTGTGAGCAATAGAGCTGTTGAGTGAACTAAATGCTAGAGAAGTGAAGAGCTTATATACAGCTCTCTTACAAGAATCTTACAAAGGAGAAGTGGGAGCAGGGGAATATGGGATTAAAGAAACGCTTTTGCTAAGTTTTAAAATAGTCAAGGCTTAGTGTCTCTGGAATGAGTGTGTCTGTTCCATTCTCTTGCAAAGATCACCTCAAATCCCACCTCCTCCACAAATTCTTTTCCCATTAACTCAAGCTCTATCTGATTTCTCCCTCTTAAAAATGGATTCGAAATTTTTACTCTTAACCTCCCAATATACAGCTTAGGCTAGAGGTTCTCGGTCATGGGGTGAACCAGGAGAGCCTCCATGACAAAGAATAACCTAGCTCAAAATGTCAACCATGCCAAGGTTGAGAAAATCTCTACTACATTTGGAATTCAAGCCACCTCTTGCCCATCAGGACGCAGGACTACTGTGACTAAAACCTTCTAACTACTCTCCTTGCTTCTCCTCTTGTTCCCCCATGATGCAGCAGCCAGAGTGACCTTCAAAAACAGATCAGATCCTGCTATGCCCCTTCTCTGTTTAAAATCTTCAATGGCTTCCTAGTGTACATAGCTTCTCTACCCCCATTTCCTATAGGCAACAATTCTGAATTTGCTGTATCTCTTTCCTACCTGCATATTATGCTTTTACTATGTATTTGTATAAGAATAAATAATACATAGGTATTGTTTTAATGTTGTTTATAAAATCTATATAAATCATTTTATATGTACTTCTCTATCTGCCACTTACTTACCTAAGGGACAATTACAGACAATGCAGATATTCATCCATAAACATCTCCTTGAGTGTGGTACATGGGGGTGGGGGGTGGTGTCTGTCTCTAGGGCATACACCTAGAAGTGGAATTGCTGGGTCTTATGCTTGCATACCTTCAACTTTACTAGATACTGCCACATTTCTTATACCAACTTACTCCCATCAGCAAATGTAAGAGAGTTCCCATGTCCTCACCCAGTATTCCCCAGTTTTGGTTAAACAAAGCAACACAAAAACTACAGCCAGTATTCAAACATCAGACAATTCCACAGGACGATCTATTTCTTCCTCTGCTTGAAGAATAAGACTGTCTGGTAAAACAGAGCTCATGTTTTCTGTATGAAAACAGCATTTATACTTCATCATGGTCCTAAAGGCATTTGTGAACTCTGCATTAAGTGGCCATGACATACTACTAAAATCTTGAACCATTCCAGCCAACAGCCTTCAGTGTGGGAGCTGGCTATACCCACAGGTGATGACTCATATGCAGGTCCTGTCTGTCCACTCCTTACCCCAATCTGGTCTTTTCATCATCAGCTCGCTTCTTTATCCACAAACTCATCGGTACTATTAACTTTAGTTCATGCTGCTACTTGCTTCTCTCCTCCTTCCATTCTTTTACTGCCTATATTCTTAGTACCATACTTTTTTAGACTTTTATAGATATGTAATATGTATTCAATAAATATTGTGTAAGTTCAGGAGATAGCAGAAGCCTGAATTTTTATTATCTATTTATTAAGCAAAGATAAAAGAGAATGAATGATTGCCAAAATTCTATTCTAGTGTTTACTAAACAATGTCCTGCATGTGCATAAATATGGAGAAAGCAGGCTTAAAACAAAATTAAACAAATTTCTCTATTGCAGGACACCTTTGAGGCTTAAATATGCTAATATACAATGAAAACAACAAAGGGGCAGGGGATATAGAATGTAGCATTCTCTAAACTTCTTTGGTCAGGGAGCCTTTGTTAACCCCAGGAATACTAGTGGCACTAGAATTATATAGAACAGATTGGGAATGCTGCTCTTTTAAAATGGCCCTTCAACTTTCGATTTTTTTCCCCTACACTAATCTATAAAGTCTATTTTGTTTCTAACAATGAAGTTACCTTCCTAGGGAATTTGGGGAGATATATATATATAACAAATTATATACACAAATATATGTATATGTGTGTATATATACACACACACACACACACACACACACACACACACAGTACAGGGTCTTGTTTTGTCACCCAGGCTATACAGTACAGTGGCATGATCATAACTCACAATAATCTTGAACTCCTAAGCTCAAGTAATCTTCTTGCCTGAGCCTCCCAAGTAGCAAAGACTACAGACAGGCATGTGCCGCCACACCCAGTTAATTTTTTTTTAAGAGATGGGGTCTCACTATGCTGCCCAGACTGGTCTAGAACTCCTGGCCTCAAATTACCCTCCTGCCTCAGCTCAGGGGAGGGTGGGCTGGGATTACAGGCATGAGTCACTAGACTCAGCCTATATATTTGAAAGTTATTAAGAGAGAAGAGGAGTTAGGTAGAGTATCTGTCTTACTATTTTCCTATTCAGGAATGTCAATAATAAAGCTTTAAAAAATGGTTTTAGGTGTCTCTTGTTATTGAAAACTAAAAAATAACAAACTGGTTGATCAAAGCCAACAAAAACAAATCTACGTATCTCTGAATAAACCCTAGAATGCAACAGAAGATCAAAATAAACATGTCTCCACCATCGCAACCAAAATCAAAGGCAACTCTTCAACTAGATTCTCAAAGTAGCTGGAAGTTCTCATCAAGTCCATGTCAGTCTTATTCTCCATGACACTGTACTAACCTTCCCCATGTGTGATAAAGTTATGAACAACGGGGGCTGCCTAATGCAAATTGTGTTCCCGAGTCACTGAAAGGGTTAAAGCCATTTCATGTCATTAAAAACCACACAGTGGAACAAATGGTCATATCTAATTGTCTACTTAAGGGCAGAAATTGTGCCTTAATCCTGCTCTGGGCTGGCATGGTGGCCCATACCTGTAATCCCAACACATTAGGAGGCCAAGGTGAGAGGATTGTTTGAGCCTAGGAGTTTGAGATCAGCCTGGGCAACATGGCAAGAACCAGTCTCTACAAAAAAATAATTTTTTTAAAATTGCATTTTAGGTTTTGGGGTACATGTGAAGAACATGCAAGATTGTTGCATAGGTACACATATGGCAGTGTGATTTGCTGCCTTCCTCCCTATCACCTATATCTGGCATTTCTCCCCATGCTATCTCTCCCCAACTCCCCAATTTAAAAGAACTAGCTGGTGTGAGCAGAGGGTGGTAATAGGGTGGGTGGGTATGGGCGATACACACCTGTGATCCCAGCTACTCAGGAGGCTAAGGCAGGAGGATTGCTAGAGCTCAGGAAATTGAACCTGCAGTGAGCAGTGCTTGCGCCACTGCACCCCAGCCTGGGCAACTGAGTGAGACTATGTCTCAAAAAAAAAAAAAATTCTACTCTGGATCTCTGGGGGCTGCCCCACAGTGCCTGCCATACAGAAGACACAAAGGAAATGAAGTTGGTAGACTTTGCTGCTACAGAAAGTCAAGGAAAAAAGAGAAAGCTCACAAATGTCCATGCGCCCATGAAACTGAAAGTCCTTTTGTAGCCTTCTTGGGACTAGGGCTCAAGTAGCTGTGAGCAAGTACTGTTAGCTGAGCTGGTAATACTATTATAACCTCCACCTGGGCCAGCCTGCCCTCTTCAGAAGAATAGCTTATTTAACCCCTGTGCTAACAGGGGATCAGTACTAGCACTTTCTCGATTTAAGGATGACAGCTAGTCCATGATTTACTGTGGTCTACTGACCAATGAAGAATAAGACAATACCACCAAATGTGACAGGCTAAACTTCTGACAGATTTGACTTTTGATGCTCACCATATTTACTACCAGTACAAATCAGGCTGAGGAACACCTACCATAAATCAGATATCTAACACTAACAAATTATGCGGCCATTACAGATGACCTTTGGAGTTGCTCAAGGTACAGTCACAATCATGCATTTAAAAAGCTGCCTTTCACTGTAATATGTGAATGTATGAAATTAAATGAGGCTTGCAATGTAATCAGTGTGGTTGGCTGCTTTAATATATTCCATTTCAATTTCAAATCACCACAAGCCAAGAGTGACGAATCTAATTTGATCAGTTGTTCACAAAAACACAGAAAATCAAATGTGGATCTAGTAACGCGGCCAGATTTTTAAAGGAATTAATATTTTCCACCACCACCAGAAGCCCTTAACATATTTTTTTAAAAATCGTAATTAAAAACAAACCCAAACAAAATTCTTTTCTTGCTAAAAATTCAACCCTCACACTCAAAGGTTCAAAAGAGACAATATTTAAGCAAAACATATATTTAATTTTAAAAGCCAGTGACATATTTTAAATGTACCAGAAGAAAACTAAAATCAATAGGTCTTTACAAGGCACTTCCTAGAAAGAATGTAGAAGGTTCTCCAGCACTGATTATTAATATCTAGCAAGAATTTGTATACAAACGCATTTCTTTATCTCCATCCCTACTACAGTTTGGGGCAACACAACTTAGAAATGTAGTCACTGTAATACTAGAGGTCTTTAGGACCCTAGCAGCTGCTTAACAGAGCCCACAATAAATAACACACTGAGATGGGAATAAGACTGCATTATCCCAGTTACCTTTCAAAGCTGTGATGCTCTTCAGAATCTCCCTAATTAATATGTAATTTTTAGGGCTTTAGTATTTTCCTCTAGACCTCTGTGTATAATTTCTAGAGGAAAAACATGAAGTATTTCCAAGAGGTGCACATTTGGTGGAGGGGGACCTTCCAAAAGCTCCCACAGTGGAAATATACACAATCAGATGTAGTGTCTCTCATCAAATAGTTGCCAGACTGATCTTTTATAAGTCCTAAATCAGATCATGCCATTGTCCTATTTAAAAGCCTTGAAGAGCTTCCCACTGTACTGAGGATAATATTCACACAACACTCCTTACCAACGCCCTTGTTTCAAGGTCTAGTCCCTGCCTATTTGTCCAACTTCATCTCCTAATACTTTCCCTTCGTTGCCTGTCCTCCAGCCACACCTGCCTCCTAACTGTCTTAAGATGCTCCAGCTTCAGGCTTTTTCCCTGGTTGTTCCCCTGGTGTAGAACATCCTGCCTCCAGAATTTCCTCCCTCTTGTCATTCAGGTCTCGGCTTAAACACCAGCTTCTTAGAACTTCCTATCCACTTCTATCGAACCACCCCATTTTATTGTCTCTGTAGGGGTTGTTACTGTCTGAAATGATCTCGATCTTGCTCTTCACTCTTCTGTAGAATGTGCCATGAGAACAGACACCTTATCTATGCCTGATGCATGGTAAGCAAAACATATTTGCTAAAAACAAAACATAGAACAATAATAGACACTCTAAAGCGGCACTGCAGTGACACAGATGTTTAAGGATTTCTTTTTCAATAGCTAGGATGTACGACACTGAGGAAGGGCAGCGGGGCTAACATCTTTGGAGTGTGCTGGCCCTAAGTTTCAACTGCAGGTCTGTAGTAGATATAATTTACTGTCCTAGAAAATAAGTTAAGTTTACCTGTTTCACATCTGTAAAGTGGGGATAAAAGCAACCATTTAGCAGATTGTGAAGAGTAGCATGACTACATGTAAAGAACAGTTAATCAGTAAAGTATTTGATATTTGTTTATTTATATTTACTACCAACTACTGACATCCTCTTTAAATAAAAATGGCAACCAAATAACAAAAACATGAATGAATCAACACTCACTGTATCACCATGTCACCCTGAAAATTAGGAGATTACAAACACAAATGGACAAATAAAAATGGTATAATTTCTAGAGTTTTTTTTTTTTTTTAACTTTTAAGTGATGGTTGATGTCTCTATTACTTCTAATTATAAAATATATCCCATTTCTTTTTTGAGACAAAGATCCAAAGACAACCAATTACTAAAAAAACCCTGTAGATTTATTAATTTATATTCACTTAAACAAAGGCAAATATAACAAAGGGTACTTATTAGTTTTATTTTCCAGAGATGCTTTAGCTGAACCAATGTCATAACAAAGACATCACATAGCATGGCTTCTATTGGCATCGAACAAAAAAGTAGCTTTTTTTTTTTCCTTTTGCTTTTTTCATGTGAGCAGTAAGGAACTATGGTGGCTTATTTATTGGGCAGTAAATGTATTCGAGAGACTACCCTTTTAGGATAATGAAAACCTCAAAACAGGTCAAACACTTGAGTGGTAAGTACTGATTGCATCATGGAGGTACGTAGTATGCAACCAGTCTTCTTTGTGCTACTAATTCTGCAGCTAATAGATTTGGGGAATTAGTTAAGAAGGGAAGGGCACTAGAAAAAATGTTATTAACTGAGAAATACAAAAGGATGGCAGCAAAGAGAAGGTTGGAGTAAAATTACTAACTGAGGAAAAATAAGAGAAAACAGCAAAAATATAGAAAGCAATTTATATAAGCTGGACTGGTCTGCACCTATAATATCAGGGTGGACCATACGAAGTTGCCATGTTTTGTACACAAAAAAGATCTAATGGCAGCAATTTTATATGGTACAAACCAACACATTTACCAAAGCACTCAGGACTCCTTGTTACTACCTAATAAATGATACCCCCTAACTTGTGCATGAGTTTTGCATGCAAGTGTAAACTCTGAATGGCTTGTATTTGGAACCTTTACATAGCAGTGTCCAAAATGGTAACTGTTAGGGTGTCAGACTCCATTGTGGACACGAAACTCTTCTATTTTAATAGATTCAAATCCCTAAATTTCTTTTGATGGCTGTTAAGGTTTCAGAAGGCATCCTCAGTTTCCAGAGAAAGATTGGTATTAAAAATTTAAGACAGGAGTTTAGAAGTGCTTATTTTGAAGTCTGAATAAAAGCAAGATTCAAAGGGCATAATGGAAAAGAAAAGACATGAATCTACATAATAACTAATATTTTAAGATGTTCAAGAAGACTCTTATAGAGACATAGGAATACATTTTAAAAATAACAGGAAGTGGGGATATTAAGGCACATAAATAAACCTGTCATTGCAGTGACAATGTACTGGTGAAGTGGGGCGGGAAGATGAAAAGGGGAAAAATTCAGGTAAACACTCCAGTATTTAAAAACAAATGGTACGTTTGGATAGCTAATGTGATCATTTGAATTACAGCATGTGGTATTCTAAAACAGAGTGCTGCAGAGTTGCCTGTGTGCTAGAAGGTGATTGGTTAAGCTTGTTCGATATTCCTTAGGATAATAAAATATCCTTGCCTGCATTTGGTGGGGGAGCGGGTAGGGAGGTGTTTATAGAAAGTGAGTATATGTAAAGTGATCAAACTGCTACTAAACAAGAGCTTAAGCCCACTCCTAATCACCAGGATTTCTTTCTGTTAACGAATCATAATCTAGATAAGGTAGTGAGGAAGGGGACAGACAAAGTGCAGAGAGCAATGGGGGCGGAGGTGGGGTGGGGTCCTGTTTTGGTGAAGATGAAGGGTTTAATTAATCACAGGGCAAAACAGAAGTTGACATTTGCATCTCAATGCTGTCTCTGGTTATAAGCTGACCAAATGTAGACGAAGTCCACTGATAAATCATATTTCACCAATTTTAAGGTACATCTCCTCCCCTACGTTATAACATCTCTGAAATCAGAATGTGTCCTAGTCAATGCCATTCTGGATTTAATGATAAACGCTAACTGACAGAGTTTAGCTAATGGTCACCTTTCTAAAAGTCACTCTGGTCCGACTTAAACCAGCCAATCAATTATCAGAGAATGTTAAGTTTCCTACATGATTCGGTAACAGCTACTAGTATCTTAGAAAATAAAAAACACCAGAGAAGGAGATGGTTTTAGTCATCTACATGTTTCTGATGCTTAAACACACCTCTAATAGTTATGCCCTTTATCTGAACTAGGAATCTTGGAAGATAATGTACATTAAGAACTTTACCACTGGGTCCCCTGACTTTGTTACAAAGAATGCTACTGTGTATGGTTCCTTTATGGAAGGAAATCTATGCAGATACAGAAAATATTCAATATTTTAATATGCTGAACTACTGGTGGAACAGATGCTTGCCACTTGGGTAACTAACTACAAAAAACCTAACAGAAATCTTTTAATGAATTTTATTGAAACGAATAGGACTGTTAAATATATTTCCATTTAAATTAATTTAAACTAAGTAAAATGGAAAATTCAGTTCCTCAATCCCACTAGCTACATTCAAGTGTTCAATAGCACTGGACAGCACAGATACAGACCATTTCTCACTGCAAAGAATTCCAGTGGACAGTGTTACCCTAGATGAATAGTCTGAAGATGAGTTATAGCTCAGCTCCAATAAATCAGTTGCAAATCTGGATAAATTAATGATCTTCACCAAAACTTGCTTTTCTCATTGGAAAAATGAATATGTAATTGTTACCCTACTCCCAGAGATGCTGTGAGGATCAGAGGACAAACGGCATGTGATAGTGCTTTGAAAAGTATACAGTGGCTTGGCAACGTGGCTCACGCCTGTAATCCCAACACTTTGGGAGGCCAAGGTGGGTGGATCATAAGGTCAGGAGTTCGAGACCAGCCCGGCCAACATGGTGAAAACCTGTCTCTACTAAAAATACAAAAATTAGCCGGGCGTGGTGGCGTGCGCCTGTAATCCCAGATACTCAGGAGGCTGAGGCAGGAGAATTGCTTGAACCCAAGAGGCAGAGGTTGTAGTGAGCTGAGACTGCACCACTGTACAACAGACCGAGACTCTGTCTGGAAAAAAAGAAAAGAGAAGAAGAGAAGAGAAAGAAAGAGGCCGGGCACGGTGGCTCAAGCCTGTAATCGCAGCACTCTGGGAGGCCGAGGCGGGCGGATCACCAGGTCAAGAGATCGAGATCATCCTGGCCAACATGGTGAAACCCTGTCTCTACTAAAAATACAAAAATTAGCTGGGCATGGTAGTGCACGCCTGTAGTCCCAGCTACTCGGGAGGCTGAGGCAGGAGAATTGCTTGAACCCGGGAGGCAGAGGTTGCAGTGAGCCGAGATTGTGCCACTGCACTCCAGCCTGGCGCTTGGCGACAGAACAAGACTCTGTCTCAAAAAAAAAAAGAAAGAAAGAAAGAAAGAAAGAAAGAGTATACAGTGCCATGAATAGGTTAGCTGCTAAGTTATATTTTTATATGATTTGCTTTAATAAACACACTTAATGTTAGTTGGATACAATAAACACACTTATGTTAGTTGGATATTTTTTACTGTTTAAAACCCCAAGTTTCATGGCTTCTTTTTCTTTCTTTTATTTGGAAGGGAGGGAGCCAGTTAAAAAAAGAGAAAAAAGAAAAACATGCCTCTGGATTTTTTTTTTTTTAGTAAACAAATGCTTATAGTAGCCACATGAATAACAGAAATGAGTGAAGTGGGCTGCGATGAGGCTATGGCAAACTGGAGACCTCACGTTCTGTCTAAACTGCTTAGCTGCTACTCAGCTTCAGTCAACTGTGGCCATTCAGGAATGCTGACCTACTGTAGCCACATACTGATTTTATTTTAAAATGCCAGAAATCTGGCTCTTTATAGGAACTCTCCACCCTAAAAAATATTAGCAACCATTTAGAAATTTGAAGCGTTCTTCAGGCAAATTAAACACATTTAGAGGTCATACACAGTTTGTGGCTGCTACTATGTAACCTCTGGTTTCTAAGACCCTATGGCAGTTATACTTCCTCCTACGTGGCCCCATGACTTAGGATACTTACGAATAAATGCACACAATTTACTGCTCATTTTACTTCATGTGAAATATAAATAAGAGTCACAATATTACTTATTTTTATAAATTACCGTTCTCCAATATTAAGAAGTTATTTCTATAACTACTAAAATATTGAAAAGGAAAAAAAGGCAAGAAGAAAATTACATTTTCTTTCTTGCACGATTTTATGTGCAAGTTCTACTGTAATTAAAGGAATTTTTTTTTATTGCTACTCCATTGGAAAATCACTGAAAATCTGGGGGAGAACTATAGTATCTTATACAAAAGCCAAAGTTCTCTACTGATGAATGAGTTTAAAAAGTTTTTTAAATTCTAATTTGAAAAGCTTAATGTCAGAAAGCAAAGCAACTCTTTTAAGTCTCCCAGTAATTTCAATGCTGTAAACTCAAAAACACATTCAATTTAAAAGGTTTCTATAATATATATTGAAGCATACACAATTTTTTATTCCAAGTATACTTAACTGTATTTTATTTTTATCACATGCCCACCCCAAGGAACCAGCAGTTGCAGTCTTTTTATTCAGTTGATAATTCAAATATTATTTCTAATACAAATATATGGTTTATCACGCTTATTTATCACTAACTTGCTACACTTCATAATCGCATTACAACCCCACTGTGTACTGAATACCACTTACAGTTCAAACTACTCAAGATAAGCACTGTTACTTTCAAGAGAAGATTGGCAGTAATTAAAGGTCTTATTTAGTAGTTGTTGGTAACCACATTTTTAAGGAGGAAAAAAAAACAATAGAAAGTAGCATAGATATATTTAATTTGGTAATTGTATTTTATTAATGAGGTCTATTTTGGACATATACTTTAACTGGGGTTAAAACAAAGATGTGCTAAACTGTTATCAATGCTATGAAACAGAATGAGATGGAAGTATTTTGTAATTCATCAATGAGAAGAATTGAAACATCTGTGACCTACATGGCATAAAACTAAATCATACTAGAACACTAATAATAATAATAACAACAATAGTACTTTGCACTTATAGACCTCCTTTCAGAGGAATTTCAGAGTGCTTTTTAAACACATGTTATTTTCCCTTTTTCATACAAATAAGACAACTAAATCAAAGAGTAATAATGGTTTGCCCATGCCACAAAGTGAGTCAGCGACAAACCAGGAATAGATTTTCTAACTTGCTCAGTCTCCAGCAATTATATCGTGCGATGATTACTCTGTTAGAGTATGTCTTGCAGGTTACACTCAAGACAGGTATCTGCAGATTTCTTGTGGGCTATTTTTCTCTCCCAGCCCCAGCCTATTAATAGTATTGTTTACAAACCTACATTGCCATCAGCATGTGTGCCTGCATGCCCCTCAACTGAGAGTCACATGGGGCGATAAGAGAAGACCAGTCTGTAAGTCTCTTAGCAGTTCTTCACCTTCCCACCTTCACAAGAGCTTTCTGGAGCTGGCCTCCAGACATGCAAGATGTATTAAAGGCTAGCCAACCAAATAACACATCTGGAGTGGAGAGCTAAAACTGTGAATCACTAGAAAAATCTGCAGGCAGCTGGGCATGGTGGCTCATGCCTGTAATCCCAACATTTTGGGAGACCAACGCAGGTGGATAGGAGTTCGAGACCAGCTTGAGCAACATGGCAAAACCCTGCCTCTAAAAAAAAAAATACAAAAAAATTAGCCAGGCATGGTGGCACATGCCTGCAGTCACAGCTACCTAGAAGGATAAAGTGGGAGGGTAACCTGAACCTGGGGAGTCAAGGCTGTAGTGAGCCATGATTGCGCCACTGCACTGTAGCCTGGGCAACAGAGTGAGACTCCGTCTCAAAAAAAAAAAAAAGAGAGAGAAGACTCTGCAGGGAAAACAACTAGCTGTTATCATACGTATATAAATTCTGGAGGGAAAGGAGTGTGCCTGGGTTGACAGTCCTCATTTGAAGTATGACTTTAGACTTTCAAACTCAATCTCACTAATATGGCAGAGCATCAGTTTGATTTATATAATCTAAAAATTTAAACAAAGAAATTTCTAGGCTGGAATTTATGTAATCTTCTGGAGATGCATGATATCACAGCACAACTCTATTAGTAATTGTCAGAAAGTAGACAAGGTGGGAAACTAAGTCCATGTCGAAGAGGAGATGGTATGGGCTAAATGTTTGATGAATGTATGGAAACATGGATAGAAAATTTTTTGTGACACAGTTGAAGGGCATAATAGGAAGTAAATAGCAGAGAAAAGAGGATGGAGTCAGAAAGTGCTCTATTATAGAAAACATTAATTTAACATACCATTTATTAGGCTCCTATCATGAGGAAGTTGCCATCAGACATACAATAATGTATCAAGCATGATTCCTGTCCTCAAAGAATTATAATGTAAGAGGGACAGTGCTTAAGAACTGCAGCGTTTTAGAGGACAAAGAGATCACTTATGGCTGGGAGGCCTTAAAGTATGAATAGAATATGAACAGAGACAGGGTCGAGGTTGGCTAACCCAGGCAGGGAAACCACACCAGCCGAAGGATGTGGGCACAGTGGAGTCAAGGTCTGCTCAGGGACTGGAGAAGCCTCTAATTTGTGAGTACCAACAAGGTGCAGTCCTAATCCTTCTAGGCAAAAGGGAGTGATCTGAGACTATCGTATAGCTCCAGCATTTCAAAACTGGTAAGTGACGCCAGCCAAGCTATTTCTTCTGCCTGGACACCCCAGGTAAGCCCAAGAGATGAGCATGGGACACAGGAATATTCTCCTAAAGCCTGTACTACTACCATTCTGTTCCAGACCACTTGGAGGACAGGCAACATTATGAAGCTGCAGAAGGCTGATGTACCCAGGATCTAGTCAGCTGAGTGTCAAGGTTAAGTAAAAAAGGACAGGAGGTGGGAAGGGTCTCAGAAATCCAAACCACAGAAGCTCCTAAATACCACATTTGGGTTAGCCTCCACCTTAACACCTCCCCAGTTATCTACCTAGCCTCCTCGAAAGATCCCCCAACCTCCCTGGCAGCCCCATTCTTTCTTTTATGATGCAAGTTAATGGGGAAAATAACATGTGCTTTATAGCCAATTTTGTTGAAATGCATTTATTTCATCTTCAGTTTGCTCATTACCAGAAAACAGTTCCTTCTTGCTTACTTTTCCCTAGCCTATTTTTCTTCACTTTATCTTTGATGCTATATTAGCTTATACAGCACCATAAATGCTTCCTTTATCTAGGAAATAATTCTTGTGTTTGACTTCATTTTCCTTTCTACTGTCTGTTTAAATTGTTATCTAGATGCTACCCAGTCTCCCTTTCTATATCAAAGTCAAACTTAATGCATATTTGACAAGAAGCAATATTAAAGTTTGAAGAGTTTCACTAACTCAGAGATTCTCAACACTGTGGATGTGCATCAGAATCACCTGCAGAGCTTTTTAAATACACAGCCGCCTGGGCCCCACCCTAGGCCCTACTAAATCAGAAATCCAGCTTGTGGACTATTCGTGTTTCAACTTCTTCCATTAAGTATGGAAAACTGAGAATTAAAGTTACTTCTGACATGATGCTATCTCCATAGATAAGAAAACCAAAACACAGTTATCAAGATACATTTTAAGCTCCTGCAGAAGAGGGACCATGCTTTTTTCATACTGTAACCATTTGGTAAATATGAATCAAGCACTTACTACGTTTGGTTTTGTGCTAGATGCTGAGGATACAAATCTGAACAAAACGTGGTCAATGACAGGCTGCAGAAACCAATTCAAAGATAGTTGTAACGCTAAGTACTATAATAGATAGTCGTTCAGACAAAGTGTTCTTCTCAGAAGTAACAAAACCAACTGACATTTACTGCATGCTTACTATGTGCCAGGCACTGTCCTAAGCATTTTACATATTGCCTGTTTAATGTCCTAGACGTTTTACATATTAGCCTATTTCCATATTATCCTGCTGAATTTAGAACCCTTTGAGGTAGGTGCTATTTCTTTCCTGTTTTATAGATGTACTCCAAGGTTACTTACCTAGTAAGGGGTGGAAAACCAAAACTTGCAGCTGGGATTCTCACTCCAGAGCCTGAGTTTTTAATCACTACCCTATATTGCTTTTGAGAAACCCAGGCCAATGCCCTTGGTGCTCAACAAATGCTAGAGGAAGGAAGGAACAAAACAACAAATATTTACAGAGGACTCACATGGTATGCCTGAAGCTCCTCCTTCCTAAAACTCCTGAACACAACAAACTAGAACTTTTGAATGTTTGTACGATTCCTTAAAGCCTAGGCAAAAAACAAATATCATCTTTCCCTTTACTTCAGTAATGAGATCAGAAGTTAGGTTTTCATACCTAACCCTTAAATTGATCCCCTCATTTCGGTTCCTCCAGTACCTAGAGCTTACATCATTTAAGCCAAACTAAAAATGACATTTTGAGGACACTGCTACCAAGAATTCCCAAATGACCACAGCAGGTTACAGTGGCACTCTGCTGCAATGAAAAAGATATTTCCTTAGAATTAGGCGAGAAAGAAAGGCAAATCTAAAGAGATAATATTTCAGGTTGAAAGAAGGAAAAAAGTTTCCTGATTCAGAGTTAAAGGCTGCCGCTAACCGCTTGTTTTGTTTCCAAAGATCAACACACAAAAGTTTCACAGAGCTGGAGGGAAAAGATTTGGATGCTAAGTTAGATGGGGGGCAGGGGGCATAATTCCCATAATTCCTTTGGGAGCAGTACAAAAATAACAAAACCTTTATAAAACAGATGAGCAAGCTGGCTGTGAAAGGAATGACCCCTCACATATAGGGAAAGCAATTTGCATCTACAGATCTCATTGGTATAAATGACCTCCTTCAAAGAGTGAAAACTTCAATGGAAAGCCACTATATACCCATGAAAAGCTTTGCCGCCTATTTGTTGAGCTGTATACAGACTAACAAACAGGAGTGGTTAACCTGGCGCACCATGCACTATAGAGATATTTTTTTTAAGTAGGCTTAGTCAGCTAATCTTGTTGAGATTTCTCTCATACTACTGATTTCTTATTCTCAAAATAAATTAAGAGGCTTCATTCAAAATTCCCTGTGGTCTACCAGCTTGAGTTTGTTGGGTGTCTTTGATTGTCTCTTGTCTTTAGATTCCTTGCCTTGTCTCTTTAGATTTTGCTATGCCCTTTGGTATTTCCCGTTAGTCCATGTCTGGAATAGCTAATTACATGGTAGTGTAATTCCTGCCGTACAACAAGGAATAGCAGAACCTTGCTAATTCACACCAATGACTGAAAGACTCCTGTGTAAGTTACTGAATTATGCAAATGAGCAATAAGTGAAGAAAGATGATTCAAAATTGTATTTCATTCATTTATTTTGACAAGTGTAGTTTAAGTCTTAATTATTTTGAAAATTTCTTTGTAGCATACTAATAAATTTACTGTAGCTTATTTGTTAAAAGTGATAAAGCTTTCACTGACGGAGACCAGAATGCACTCTGTTGAATAATTTCGTATAGACAGACTAATGTTCACAGTCTTTCTTTTATCGTGGATTTTACTGACTTTTCAGCATCAACATTTTTTGGTAAGACAATTATTATATACCAATAAACTTGAAGAATTAGTTCATCAGTAAACATTTACTTCATAAACAGGTCTTACATGCTTAAACTTTCACCATAATATTAGCAAAAAAACAAAACACAACAAAAAATTAGCCATGCTTTAAAACATTTTACATTTTTTCATCATAATGCTAACATGACTTTAATTTTTGTTGTCTAAATAAAACTGGTTTGGTCTGTCAGTCATCCCATTTAATTCCAATTTCTATTTTGTTTTGTCTTACCACACTCCTTTTCTTTATCGTTAAAGACGTCTGTTTTAAGATAAGTGGATATATCACAGTATCTAACATTCTCATGTCAAAATACTTAGATTATTATATTCTCAGTTAAATTATTTAAGATAGAAAAACATTTTGATACACTTTTGACAGATGTATCCTGTAGGATGGATCAATTTCTTTCAAAGCACCACCACTGGTTACAGTGGAGAGTGGTGAGTGAAGAGAGAATACCCTTCAAGGACAGCGGGCCCAGTGGCTCATGCCTGTAATCCCAGCACTTTGTGAGGCTAAGGCGGATGGATTGCTGGAGTCCAGCCTGGCCAACATGGCAAAACCCCATCTCTACAAAAAAATACAATAATTAGCTGGGTGTGGTGGCACATACCTGTAATCTCAGCTACTGGGGGCAAGCGACTGGGGTAGGAGGATCGCTTGAGTCCGGGAGGTGGAGGCTGCAGTGAGCAGAGATCATGCCACTGAACTCCAGCCCAGGTGACAGAGGGAAAAAATAATACCCTTCAAGCTTACAGTTCTGAGTTTAAAGCTTTGCCTCTTAATAAGCACTTTTAGACTAAACTTCTAATTCAGACATGCTTTCAAATCATGATGCATTTGTCAAACGAGGTTATTCCTTTATAAAAGCAAGCTAAATAGAGCACTTAAAGAAAAGTGAGAAAGGCAAAACTTAAGTCTCAGACTACATATCTGCATCTGTGCCTATTAAAATCTCACACACTCTTTAAGGCCCAACTCAGGAAATCTCCACCAAGAAACCTTCCCTGAGGTATATGCTGAGATCCCTCAGCAATTCATACCATTCCCTTGTATTTGAGTTATTTGTCTTCAGGCTGAAGTTTCCCTAATAGATTAAGAACAGGGCAGCTGTGATACAGCAGAAATAAAAACCAGGCTCTGACACTTCTAAGCTTTGCTACTTTGGGAGAGTCATTCATCCTTTTGGAGTTGTTTCTCATCTGAAAATTGTCAACTACATACCCGTATCCAATGGAATTGTCTGGAAAATGTAAAAGATAATGGCTGTGAATGTTCTCCACAAAAGTCCTATAAAAAGGAGGCATTTAGAGGTGAATGCACGAATAAGCAATCAGTCAGAAGTATTAGGACTTCCAGAAGTAATATCATATAGGACAGAGACTCAATAATACATATTCACTGAATAAGCTGGGTGAAGGTGCAGGGCACAAAGAGGGGACAGAGTAACAGACTTACACACACACCTGCTTTTGTGACCCTATTTGAAATTATAATAATTTCTTAAGAAAAGTACATCAGTGTCTAAAATGAGCCAGCAAATTTTTCTATGTACTGGTTTAAGCCTTAAGCTCCAGGGCACGGTGCTAAGGCTTGCTGAGCTCACAGGCCAAGTAGAGAAAGGTTTCTAAGAGCCTTTATACAGGGAGAATGTAGTCAATGTTAATTTAACACAATGATGGGCCACTAAGTCTGTCTAGTTACTGTCTTGTTAGCCACAAGGTAAGAGAATGCAGATGGATCTAAATCAATTCATGACAACTACAGGAAGAACTGGTTTAAGAATGAGTCAAATTGATGATCCTTTGTATATGAAGCGTAGCATTACATGAACAAGATAGTATAGCATAAAATAATAAATGGCACTGATTAATAAATAATGTGAAAATCAACATCAGTTCTTGGCCTGTGCCTACAGGGTTACTGGAGACATCACAAGGACATTTTGTTGTTGTTGTTTTTTGAGATGGAGTTAAGCTCTTGTTTCCCAGGCTGGAGTGCAATGGCACGATCTTGGCTCACTGCAACCTCCGCCTTCCGGGTTCAAGCAATTCTCCTGTCTCAGCCTCCTGAGTAGCTGGGATTACAGGTATGAGACACCACGCCCGGCTAGCTTTGTATTTTTAGTAGAGACGGGGTTTCTCCATGTTGGTCAGGCTGGTTTTCGAACTCCTGACCTCAGGTGATCTGCCCACCTTGGCCTCCCAAAGTGCTGGATTACAGGTGTGAGCCACCGCGCCTGGCCACAAGGACATTATTAGACTTCAAAAGTTACGGTTGATTCCCTTAGATAATTATGAAAAATTTATCAAGAATTATAGAGGATAATGAAGACATATGCCAATTCATATGAAAAGCAAGAAAGCAAAGCAAAACAAAACAATGTCAGTTTCAAAATTAAATCTGTATTATAATTGAAAAGATGAGGACTTAAGTAAACACTTTGCTTTTAACCATTAAGGGCTTTTCTGGTATGGCACAAACACTGGTAAAAAACAAACAAAAAATACCAACCACCAAAACAAAAACAGAAGATTAAGAGAAAACGTGAGAGGCAGTGCTGTCTCACAGAGGGAACACAAACACTTCTGAAACCATGAGAAGAAATGTTATCACAATAGAGTTAAGGCAAATAAGAAATGATTAAGACATTAAATTCTGGGCTAAGCAAATGAGAAAAGATTCCCAAGAGGAAAAGAATATGCAATTTTAAAATAACCCCTAACTACTAGAGAAAAATAGCAGAGTCAGACTAAATCTGTTTAAATCCCAAACATCTCTGAGACCATGAAACAATTCTGGATAAATATAAATCCTCTAATTTGCCTGAACCAAATGGGACTGGCATTTTCATACCTTTCACTGACTTTAAAAAAAAAATCACATTTATTGGAAATTTTAGCTAGTATAAAAAGTCACAAATTCAATAACTGGTAATACCACAATGAGCGTTTCTTTAGAAAGTTTTAAGAAAAATACAAATGTCTTCTCCTTCTAAGACTACAGAGTTGAACCTTTTAATGTGTAAGGGTACATTTTTAAAAGCAATAACTCACATATTTTAAGTGGCTGTTTCAATACATTTCTAGTAAAAAGCACTAATTTTGGAGGGGAAATTAGTATACCTGTATCTAACCCCAAGGGCTTGATTTAGGTCATGTTGTAATAGATTATACAGTTATTACACAAATACTGATAATTTAATATTATTCCTGAAACTCATAGTACATTCTATCATGATACTTAAAGCATCTACTCTTTTCCCTGCCATGAATATTACAAGCCCTTTCCTAATTAATGTGCAATTAATTCAACCAACCTCCAATTAGTCTTCTACAATATTACCCTACTTAGACAATAAAGCAGAGCCTCTAGATTGGGTTTTAAACCTGGGCTAAAATAGACTCCTACAGACCAAAAATGGTTCTGGGATTTCTCTTTGTAGTGTAATTTAGATGTCATATCTAATTTGCTGTCATGACTATTGTTTCACTGTGCAATTTTTATGTCGTTTTGAATGGTAAAGGCATCATAGCTTTATTGAATTAAACCTTCTGTATTTAGGGTCTGATGTTACATGTCTGTGCACTTATGTTTATGTCTCAAAAGCTGCTTTTGACATCAAGTAGTAGAAAGGAGTATGCTTTCCTGATACATTTGCTCACATCTAGTAAATACAAACACAAACTGGAAAAATACCTTCTCCAAACTGAAGAAACAGAAAATTAAATATTATTATTATTGCTATTAATAATAATAGCAATTATTATTACATAAATAATAATAGGCAGAGATAGCTATTAAATAAGCCACTCACATTATAGAATTATAGAAGACTGGGCTGTAATGTAAATGCCTTGTTCATTCTATTAATCAATTCTTTCCTAAGAAAGAACTGCCCTTTCCATTGACACTTTTTGTGGTACCTACCTCAAACATTTAGATATTATTCTTACCACACTCTGTAGTCACAAAAAAATTAAAATGCTCTCTGACTTTTTTCTTTTTGAGACAGAGTCTTGCACTGTAGTCCAGGCTGAAGTGCAGTGGCGTGATCTCTACTCACTGCAACCTCCGCCTCCCAGGTTCAGGTGATTCTCCTGCCTCAGCCTCCCAAGTAGCTAGGACTACAGGCGTGTGCCACCATGCTCGGCTAATTTTTTGTATTTTTAGTAGACATTGGTTTCACTGTGTTAGCCAGGATGGTCTCAATCTCCTGACCTCGTGAAATGCCCACCTCAGCCTCCCAAAAGTGCTGGGATTACAGGCGTGAGCCACCATGTCCGACCGACGTCTTAAATACAAGGGACAAAGTCTATCTTACCTATATCACAATACTCAGTTTAGTGTTGGTCTGTTGGCAGTTATCCTTGTTCTGGCCTATGAGTTCAAGCTCTAAATTAAAGTCATGACTAAGAAGATTAACCATGGAAAGCCTTCCACCAGACCACTGGAATAGCCTTTTAAGTAACTTTTAGTGCATGAAATTTCATAAAGTTTTTACTAGATAATTACACTTCCTGATTTTGTAATTAGTGGAAGTACATGCAATTACATAATAATTATGATAGTAATTACGTAATTAAGATGTATAATTATGTAGTAAAAAACATCATGGAAATAAAACCATCTACTGTGTAAGCACAATACATTTTAAAAGTAAATTCACTAGCTCAAATGCTCAAAAATACTTTTCTTCAAAATAAAGTGATTAGCTCACATTATGGCTTAACTGCTTGAGAATTGTTTCATTTTTTTCGTCATTGGTGATAGAAGCATATTTTTAAGAAGTACATGAAAAAAATCTTATCAGGTTTTTCCTACTAAAAAAATGACAATACAATTTGCAAATGCAGACCATCAACCACATTATCACCACATTATCACCACAGAGCCCTTGTGTTGCTGTCCCTGCCACTATAAAAGGGGAAAGGAACTTGCCCACTAAAAAGATATAATGGGAAATGATTTTATAGAACGAGTAACACATCTGTTATCATAGCAAGCCTCTAAGTCTCTTTGTACATAAAAGTGCAAACGTTGAGTGCATATTTACAGAAATGGGCTTAAATACACATAATTAGAACCTGGAATTTTGCTGCTCCAAAATACGGCAACTTTCATATACTAACTTAGTTACCTTGAAGAAAATGGCAAAAAATGTACAGAGACAAGATGCTTCTACTTATGGGCAAAGCAACTAAAGTGACCATTTCCTGGAAAATGTAGTTTCTCTTCTGTCACATTGTAAAGTTACCTTGAGTTAAAACAAAAAGCAGGCAGTATCCATAGAGAAAAATAAACCAGTGTTAGCAGGCTCCATGCTGCCGCCATTGGACAATACCAACTTTCTCATTCTTGTAGTGAGTATTAAAACATCACAGAAAAGTCAGTGACAGAGGAAGAAGAAACTTTCAAATTAAACTTTTCAGTAGCAACATTTAAGAAACAGACTCTTATTTCCATTAAAAGAATCTAGTTGAATGCCTTGAAATCTTTACAAAACATTGCTAAATCAATGTTGTAATGAGGTCCAGAATGTAGTGATAGGGTCAAACTTTACTCTGGGCACATAAGAGTGGCCCTTACATGAAGTGGGTGTAGAACTACACTCCAATTCTTTTTTTTTTTTTTTTTTTTGAGATTGAGTCTCACTCTGTTGTCCAGGCTGGAGGGCAGTGGTGCGATCTCAGCTCACTGCAACCTCCGCCTCCTGGGTTCAAGTGATTCTTCTGCCTTAGCCTCCTGAGTAGCTGGGACTACAGGCACGTGCCACCATGCCCAGCTAATTTTTGTATTTTTAGTAGAGACCAGGTTTCACCATGCTGGCCAGGCTGGTCTTGAAGTCCTGACCTCGTGATCCACCCACCAAAGTGTTCCCAAAGTTCTGGGATTATAGGCCTGAGCCACAGTGCCCCGCCTCAGTCCTTTTATAAGCCACTAATCTTAAAAAGCTGAAAGCTATTTTGAAAATCCTAATTTACTTCTTCTTTGTTCTGTCCGGTTACGAAGAAACAAAGTGTAAGAACTCATACTTTTTTCCTTTTTACCTCTCTTAGCTCTTGTCAGGCCACTGCATTTTTAGCTTAATGAAAACATTTCAAAAGGCCAGGTTGTGATATGAATTCTACCTTAAACTTGGGTAGTCCTTCTGTAGCCTGCATAGTTGTCGTTTTAAAGGTTTACCAAAGGAATGGCCCCAATCAATGAATGAATAAAATGGAAGCAGGCTTTAGTTATAAAGAGGAGAGAGTGTCTTAGATCAGAGCTTCTCAAACTTTAACACATGGAGGAATCACCTGGGAATCTTGTTAAAATGCAGATGCTGAAGCAGTAGGTCTGGGGAGGGTCTGATATTTTGCATTTCTAACAAGCTCCCAGGTGATGCCTATGCTGCTGGGATACTGATCACACTTGGAGTTACACTTGGAGTAACAAGGCCTTAGGTTTGACTTGGAAAAAAACACATGGAGAAAAAAAGCTGGTTTGAGTTCATTTTTATATTACTTTTTCCCTCAATTGTGAAATTATTTGGGTAATTACTTGAAGTTGAGTAAAATTCTCTATGACATTTTAGTGATTATATTTTTTGTGTGTTGTAAGAGCAGTACATGCTCAGAGTATATAACTCAGAAAATACATAAAATTATTAAAAGAAAATCTATAATCCACCTAGAGATAACAACTATAACAAATTCTACTGTTTCTTACTAAATTTTTTACCTTACACATACACCACAAATTAGAATCATAAGTTACCTAGTTTTGTATTTTATCATTATATTGTATTTCCTTATGGCATTAAATATTAAAACTATGTAATATCTAACAATAACAACCCCCAGAAGCTCAAGATTATGCAAACCACTTTTCTCTTACCAAAATTCTTTATGTATTTCTACAATCACTTCTTTATAAGAAACAGATAGCTAACTATGTTCTGAACTGTCAAGTCAGAGCCTCCTACCATAAAAATTCCCTTAATCAAAGAAAAAACAATTTTTAAAAACACTCATATCATTTTTTATTTGTAAGAAAATGAAATAAAAAATGAAGTTTACAGTTACCTATCTTAAAATCTAGTTTTCTAAAGAAAATTGTACGACTATAAAAAATATAATTTTAAGAAGAACGAATAAATGCTCAAGTGAATTTCTATTTACTTTTTTTTTTTTTTTTTTTTTTTTGAGACGGAGTTTCGCTCTTGTTACCCAGGCTGGAGTGCAATGGCACGATCTCGGCTCACCGCAACCTCCGCCTCCTGGGTTCAGGCAATTCTCCTGCCTCAGCCTCCCGAGTAGCTGGGATTACAGGCACGTGCCACCATGCCCAGCTAATTTTTGTATTTTTTAGTAGAGACGGGGTTTCACCATGTTGACCGGGATGGTCTCGATCTCTTGACCTCGTGATCCACCTGCCTCGGCCTCCCAAAGTGCTGGGATTATAGGCGTGAGCCACCACGCCCGGCCCCTTGACACAGTCTTTTAAAAAATATTTTGTGGCTGGGCGCGGTGGCTTATACCTGTAATCCCGGCACTTTGCAAGGCTGAGGTGGGCGGATCACAAAGTCAAGAGATGGAGACCAATCTGGCCAACACGGTGAAACCCCGTCTCTACTAAAAAAAATACAAAAAAATTAGCCGGGCGTGGTAGAACGCACCTGTGGTCCCAGCTACTCGGGAGGCTGAGGCGGACGAATCGCTTGAACCCAGGAGGCAGAGGTTGCAGTGAGCCAAGATTGAGCCACTGCACTCCAGCCTGGTGACAGAGCAAGAATCCGTCTCAAAAAAAAAAAAAAGATATTTTGCAAGGATTTAACCAAGTAAATTCTAAGATGTCAATTAGCTTAGAGAGGACTACAGGGCTACTTTCATGATAAAACTTGCCTGCTTTCACTTTAACAGTTCGGGAAATATAGCAGAAAACTGAAATGGAACCCATCTTGGGACTTTCCAAAATCTCCAAATTCCCATATACACTAAAGCATATCATTTCTTCTATAAAACTCTTATTTTCTGGCTTAAAAAACACTACCTTTTAAGACCCTTTTCATTACTAGCTGTTGTTTTTGTTTTGGAGACCATTTTCCACAAAGTAATAGAATTATTACCAGTTCATGAGTATAACTACTTAACTGATGGGGAACACAGAACAGGACCCTGTGGCAGTGTGGGTGAGGAGTAGCTGGCTTGGCTCACTCATTAGTTAAGTGACTGGATATTCTTTCAGTTCAATTCACATTTGGCATCAGCAAAATAACACACACAACATGTTACCTACCTTTAGTATCACTTGCAAAGAGTTCAAGCGACAGGCATTAAATCTGAAAATGTCAAGGAACTTTAGTAACTTTAATTTCTTCCTCAATATAATGAGCACAATCCACTGCTGCCTCACGGGACTACTGTAAGGACTTGTGTTATACACGTGAAAGGACAAAAGGAATCTATAAAGTACCTTATAAAGGGGCAGCCTAGTTCTTCTAGGTGGCATGTTAGGAAACACAACTGCCTACAGATGTTACCACAAGGCCTAAAGAAAAGACAGAAGAAAAGAGACAACAAGAAACTGAAAAGTTTAAGGAAAGAAAAAAAAAGAAAAGAAAGCATGTGAGGCTCAAGAGGGGAAGTGACTGTGGGATTTCACCCGGTTGAGGTGAGCAAGAAAACTGCAATCTTTGCAGGTGCAACTCAGAGGCTGGGGCACTTAAGGCTGCCCACAGCCCTTTGCGAGAAACAGGGTGACCTGAAGCAGTCCATCTAGGCCTAAAGAGACTCCTGTTGAGAAGTCAAGCTTCCCACTGTATACTTCTCCTATGAGTAAATCGTCATCTTTTAGCTAGCCGCTATGCTGCAACTCCAATTTCTGTCTTCAACAGAATTCTACATTCTAGTGTTCCAGTTCTGGCAGAGACAAATGCAATGTGTTCAACGGGATTTATGAAGAAATTCAAGTAGATAATCAGTTCTGAACTGACTTGTGTCCCCCCAAAATTCATACTGAAGGTGGGTTGAAGTCTTAACCCTTTGTACCTTAGACTGGGACTGTATCTGGAGTGGACTGTATTAGAATGGACTGTATCAGGCTTTTAAAGAATTACGTTAAAATGAGGTCATTACAATGGGACCCAATCCAGTATGACCAGTGTCAGCATAAGAAGAGGAAATTAGGTACAGAGGAAAGACACTAGGAGAAGACAGCCCTTTAGAAGCTGAAGAGAGACCTGCCCAGGCATGGTGGCTCACACGTGTAATCCCAGCACTTTGGGAGGCCGAGGCGGACGAAGCACAAGGTCAGGAGTTCGAGATCAGCCTGACCAATATGGTGAAACCCCGTTTCTACTAAAAACCCAAAAATTAGCTGGGCGTGGTGGTACACACCTGTAATCCCAGCTACTCAGGAGGCTGAGGCAGGAGAATCGCTTGAACCCGGGAGGCGGGGCTTGCAGTGAGCTGAGATCACGCCACTGCATTCCAACCCAGGCAACAGACTCCATCTAGATTCCATCTCAAAAAAAAAAAAAAAAAAAGAAGTTGAGGAGAGACCAACCCTGCTGACACCTTGGTCTCAGAGTTATAGCCTCCAGAAATGCGAGGAAATATAGTTGGTTAAGCCACCCCATCCATGGTACTTTGTTACAGCAGTCCTAGCAAACAAATACACTGTCTTACTACAAATAGCTGACACAGAATAAGAGGAGAGAAACATCTGCTGAGCAAGCCCAGAAACAAAAAATGTTTCTTTCTAGAAATAAAGAAAGATCAAACACTGAAGTGAAACGGCAGTTAGTGGCTCCCTCTCTTTGTTTACAAAATAATTTCACCATACTGGTGGTGACATTCAGGCCATACTACAGTTAGTTGTTGCTGAATCTGTCTTTCCTCAACAGATTCTAAGCTCCTCCAGGGCAGAGAGTGTTGGCCATCCACCTTTGTTCCTCTGCAATGAAGAATGTCACTCAACACATAATAGAAACTATATAGAAATAGTTTTTACTACTGCTGAATAAACAACAACAAAGGTTCAGTTGAGAAAACTATGAGACTTTTTTCTTCCTGCATTTTTAAGCAGACTTAATAATTCAGATAACTGGGTAAAGATTTGAACTGATTCAGGTTTCCCCTAAACTGTTCACCTACCCCTACTCAGGCAAGGTGCCATGAGATGAGGCAGTCAAATGGGGCCATTTCATGCTGCCATCCTGGAAATGGATTTTTGCTTCATAGATTGCCCCTATGTTCCCGTAAAACCGCCTTTGAATCCATTATGCCATCTGTGTACATTCTGGAGCAGTTACAATAATAATGCCAAAGTCCCGCAGAAATAAGATTTTAAAAATGTAATGCAGTTACAGCAAATATGCAGTAAACACTTCACCAACGTGAATAACAGTCCTTTACCATTTTAAAGGAAAGGAAAAAATATCAAATGGGGTTAATTCACATTATGGACTAATGGCCTGTAAACTTTCGTTTGAAAGCAAAGCACAGAAAAAGCTTTGACAAGAGCTACTTTTCACCATAAAAATAAACCTCTTTGAAATAATTTGTACGTGTTTTTCTAAGTCAAATTGCCAAGTTTCAAACAAAAATTAAAACCACCATCCAGTTACAACCCTTAAAATATGGGCTTTATGATGGAAATGGTAAAACAATCTTAGTGAAGGAAATGTTGCTAGGTACTGACAGTAAAGGATAGTCTACAGTAAATACTTCACACACCAGTTACAGGGCACTTGTTGACAGAAGACACTTAGACTCCATTCTCAATAATATAACCGTGTGTAACAACTGTCATTTTTCATAGGACTTTTGATGTTAACATCTACTGGTGTTCTGGCCGTGGTCCAAATTGAATAAATATATTTGCCCTCTGGTTCCCTTACATTTTAAACTCATTTTTATAGCCAGTCTCCCTTGAATAGCAAATCAAAAGTGAATTCACTCCAACTTATAAAGTGAGAAGTCAATTTTATGTGTTGCATTATTTTAAATTTATGGCGTTTTCCTCTATAATTGCTCACCTCTCGACTGTAAGAAAATTCTTGTTCCCCATTGTTTCCTATGGACTATAACTTGCCTTCAATTCTCTTTTATTTAGAAACTATCCAACTATGTATTTAAAGTACCCAGGAGAGGGGTTCTCAAACTTGGCTGCACGTTAGAATTATCTGGGGGAATTTTCAAAAAAATTATAGCTTCTTAAGCTCTACCCCCTACATCTTCTGAATTAGAATCTGTGGGCATAGAATCTAAGGATTTGGACTTCTAATATGTCCCAGGTGATTCTTAGGAGAGGGCTTATCAGATGTCATGTGTTAGGAAATCTCTACTCTTGGACCATTGCGAAGTGTGCCCCCACGTTTTGGTTTATATCCCACCACTTATGAATACCCTAATACCACTTAGCATTACTGCATGACTTGAAAATGCCCGGAACATGTAAATTTTAGCTAATTCACTCATTCCCAAACTGTAATTTAGGAATAATAAATAAACAGCAAGAAACTCAAAGAGTTTCAACAGATAAAATTCACTAAATAAAACAAAAAAGGCTCTTGGAACATTTCATGAAGTTCTTTCAGTCACATGTATTTTTTACTCGTCTCATCTTACTTTCTTTAGCCCTCTGACATGTAAAAGAACCCATTAATAACTCAGTGCCATTTTTGCCCCGAACTGCTGGTTAGTATATTATTAGATACAAACAACAAAAAAGTGTGCTGATTCTTAAAATTGTGAAATGGGACTACAGTCAATTCTGAATGTACAGATCCTGTTAATACTTTTCCCTTTTAGCCAAGCAAGAGGCTTCTAAGCAGCTACTTATTTCCTTTTATTTTCTGCGGGTGTAACGTGCATTTCTCAATGTCCTCTAAGAGGTTGGGCTAAATCCCTAGTGACTTTCCAGATCACTGCTCTACATGCCTCCAAGAGTTGCCAGACTTTTTGAAAACTGCTGATCATAAAAGACTGATTCTGCTTCTCAGATAAGAATTTTAGAGCTGTATACGAAGAGGATTCTTTCTCCTCAAATAACAAATAGAAATCAATCTAGGATGGATAGATTCAGAAAGAAATAACAGGGTGGCCAGGCACAGTAGCTCACGCCTATAATCCCAGCACTTTGGGAGGTCAACATGGGCAGATCACTTGAGGTCAGGGGTTTGAGGCCAGCCTGGCCAATATGGTGAAACTCCATCTCTACTAGAAATACAAGAATTGGCCGAGTATGGTGGCACATGCCTGTAATCCCAGCTACTTGGGAGGCTGAGGCAGGAGAATCACTTCAACCCAAGAGGCGGAGGCTGCAGTGAGCTGAGACTGTGCCACTGCATTCCAGACTGGGCAACAGATTAAGAGTCTGTCTCAAAAAAAAAAAAAGAATGGGGGAACAGGTTCTAATATACTGATATCCAGAAAGAGGTAACAGACCTGATAGAAACAGACAACTCGTTCAGATAATCAGTACTTAATTTTCTTGAGTCATAACTGTCTTTAGGAAAGGTCCCTTGGGGATAAAAGAAAAACAGCTGTAAATGATATTACAAGTATATATGGGCTAGACATTAGCCATGAATAAAATTCTAAAACCTAGTTATTAATAGAAAAAATTTCTTCTCTGTATAAATTTTACTAATTCATGGAAAACATGCTGTGGAGATAGCCCAAGTCCTTGTTGAACGTCTAAAGATAAGATACTTATGTCTGAACCAGCTTCTCCATCAGTTGTAAAATGTTTTCTCTCCAAGGACAGCAAAATCAAATAAGTCAAGGTATTTAAAAAATAATTTCCAGCCAATCTTGTGGATGGAAAAACAAGTCAATTATGACTGGAATGAAAAACAGTGAGACCAAATCAAGGGCAGCATGGGGATTCTTATGTGGGGAAATCTAGCAATATTTGTAGGTTTTTTATGTCACTGTGGTTGTTTCCAGTCCTAATACCGACCAACGAAACGTTGAATTGATATTTGCTGACAAACAACATAAACACTCTGTAGGTAACTAATAAGAAAAATGTATAAATTTGCCTTTTTTATTTTTCACAGGTAATGGAAAAGTTGTCAATGTGATTTTCAGGTAGGAGAAAAAAACATGCAGTTGTCATACATTTTCAAATACTTTAAGTTACGTAACAAAGCTTTCCCCAGACCCACTAAGTCCCACAGTGCCTGCAAGTCTTGTATAAGGAAACACCTGATTGTATGGGCTGAGGCGCCTATACACTCTCTTAGGATGCAGCCAGTAAAGGAACTCTACCCCATCCCTCTCTCAAAATGAACCCAGGCTTTTAGCGAACAGCAGAGACACACTCCAGGTCTATTTTTTTGTGGTAATATCTGGTTTTTGTAGGCCCAATGATCACGTTGCCTATGCTTACTTTATTACAATTACTAAACTCTGTAGAAAATAGCGTTTTCAAAATATAGCATTTAAAGAGTCGTTTTTGTACTGTTCCTCCCCCAAAGCCTTGCTTTAATAGAGAACAATGTGAAACAGGCTGTGGGGGCCAAAGCTGGGGATTCCTATGTTGCCGCCCCTCACGCAGGGGATCCCTGTGTTCAGATAGGCCCCCACGGCCTGCTTCTGAGACAGCAATGTGATGCTGCGTGAACAGCCTGACACAGTAGGTCTGGCTTTTATGATGCAAATTTCCACTTTAAACTCAAAGGTAATTACAGTATTTTAACGTACCTTTCTCATGATCAGTAGTAAGTTTCTCCAGTGCACACTCCACATCAAAAATGTACCGGTAAAAGCACAGCTGGGTGTACAGGGACTTGTCAGAATACTGTAATATAACAGAAAATAAATGAATACTACTATTGGGAAGGGGGAAGTGATGGAGATCACTCTCAGCAGAGTGTATCCCCTACTTTCAACTTCTCTATCAAGCAGCATTTTTTAAAGAAAGGGGGTAAGAAGGGCAGAATCATACTAATGGTTTGTCCCTCTTAGATAGCATATATACCTTTCATAATTTAGAATAAATCCTGCCACTTCGATCATAGATGACTACTTGCGAAGCTGCAGACTGATTACCCCTGCTGTC
>NW_026988472.1:33880000-33905000 GCF_030222135.1 Aotus nancymaae
CGAATAGCTGGGACTACAGGCACGTGCCACCACACCCAGCTAATTTTTTGTATTTTTAGTAGAGACAGGGTTTCACCATTTTAGCCAGGATGGTCTTGATCTCCTGACCTCTTGATCCGCCCACCTCAGATCAAAAATCATCTCTTAACACAACTTGCCCCTGAATTAAATTCCTTGAGGTATGAAGACTTGGGCTCATGACCTTAGAGATTATCTGGAGCAAAATCTTAATCTCAAGTTATCACCCTCATACAACCCAGAACATGCAAGGCCTGCCTCCTTGCATCATCAACTGGTACATTCTCATTGAAGTAAAATTCATTTGAGTGAAGCCTGAAAAATATCAAATCATGAAGGAAAATTAGCTGCCAAAAAACCCAAAACATACCGCCAAAGTAAACACCATCGTTCTACTATAAGCATAGATAATCCAGCACTCACTATAACTGTAAGATATAATCAAGGTGTATTAAACCCCGTTACTTCACAAATGGTGAAGATACAGTTAAATCTAGGTATCATACCATATAGCAGATTCAGAACTCTAAACCTCACTAGTACTGACAGAGATCATGAGGTACATATCTAGAAATGAAAAACCAGCTTAGGATAGTCTTTGCTGAAAAATCTGTACTAGCACCCTCGCCACACACATGATAAAGTGTGTGATATCACCATCCCAGCTACAGTCAGGCAATGTATCCTTCCTTCCTCTGCACCCATGCCCAAGCAATTCCACCGCTTTCAGGTCTATCCTTCCGGTCTTGATTAAAGATCCAATCTGTTACTATCTACCTCACCAGACCCTACAGTCATCATAATCTTCAGGAAGCCTTTTGTCTCCATGATTCTGTCTGTTCAATTTCCACCTGACAGACATAGTTGCTTCTCCTGTGTCTACATGGCTCACTACACCCTCCAACCCAGAGCTCCCACCCCAGGTAGTCCTCACTGGTTTGATCACGCCTTGAGCCTCCTAGGATGTGAGCTGCTGAGGGCAGGGACCACAGGTACTCCCCTCTGCACTCCTAGTACCTAGGACACAGCCCGGCATGCACCCGGCCCTCAACAAATGTTTGTGGAAGGAAGAGATTCAAAAAATCTGTCTCACACCTCTCATTTAGCTTTGACATATTGCCTAATGATACAACACTAGTCCTTTGAATTGATTTCTAATGTGTCTTATGTGTATCCCCCCATGGAAGACTAGAATAGCAGAAAAATCCTAGGCTTTGGGTCAGACTGAATCTGGCTTGAAATTTATTTCTACCACTAAAGGCTTGGGTGACCTTTGACAAATTGCTTAACATATTCATACCTCAATGTCTCCACGTGTAAAACAAGACTAATGTATCTCAGGAATGTTAAAATAACAAGATATCATACAAAAAGCACCTAGCACCATGACTGCTACAAAGTACACAGTGGATATGTGATAGATCCTATACGTTTCCTGATTTAGACTATAAGCTTCTGGAGGGTTTGATTTGTGCACGGTTGTAGAAGACAACACAATGCCATGTGAGCCATAGGTTCTCCAGGAAGTTTGGTCTAAGGAACATATTTAAACTCTTGAACATGAATGTCTCTTTTAAATGAATGCATTAAAAACTGCTATTTCTACAGCATTTTACTAAAGATATGCCTTTGAATTCCAGCATCATTCAATTTCCATACACCTTTAGGCTTTACGTAAATTATTAGTCTTGATTATAAAAAGGTTGAAATAAACTTTCTTGTTTTCCCTGCCACTCAATTACTTCATTTTCTATCCATTTTATTTGCAATATCTATGTTAACTTAGCTACTCTGCAAATGTGGAACAACAGAGGGTGAAAAAAAAATACTGGTTTGCCAACTCCACTGTACTTCTTTGCAAAGGAAATTATTTCCATAGGCTACAGAAATAACTTATTTGGATTACTTCAATTAGTTCTAATACAAAACATTGCCACCACTTCATTAATCAGCCGCTTGTGAGGGTTACTTTTCCAAGAAGTCTTTTTGGTAATTTGATTAGAAAGAATGGTGGTGCACATTATCATCTGATTCAGTATGTCCATCAAGTAGACAATTTACAGCAAGTTCTTGATAACGATGGGCTTAAAAAACACACAGTAATTTCTTCATTTCAGAATCCTTTTTTTGTAAAGATGAAGTTATTTTTCAAAGTCTTTGGCAACACACGTTGCTGAATAAGCATCAGGAAATATTTCAGTGCTTTAAGAGGCATTTCACTCTTTCCCTCTCCCCACAGACAACCCCCCCAGAATGATGCAGTAATTAAAACCTAATTATTATCTTCATTTTAAACAAAACCTAAAGTGAATACCAATTAATAACAACATACTAATGAGCATCTGCTGTGATGAAATTGAATATGAATGTGCTGCAAATTTCGGGTAATTTATTTTTTTTAGGGGAAGTGCCACTGGTCGCATTCTGCTGTTAGAAGATTATATAGAATGTACACCATTTTCTATCAAGTCATTCTGCACATGGCAATTTCCATCTGAGGAGACACGGCTGGCTTCAATACCGCAGATGTTGAAATATCCAAATATTGGCCATGGGGTCTTCACTGGGACTGAGGACAATCCTAGGACTCTACCTTGAATTTACTGCCCTCCCTTCAGAAGGTTTTCTTAATGTCATTATTTCTAGGTTAACCTAATGTCAAAAAAAGATTGAATCTGTACCCTCTTAAAACTAAGCATGTATCAATACCACAATGAAAATTTAAATACAAATTTCAAACCAAAAGAAACAATAATATAAAAATTAAGGCTTGTAAGTCATTCCCTTGGATTCCACTGGAACTTTAAGATGGCCCCAAATGTTTATTGATGTTTAAGCTGGAGAAACCCTTAAAACCTGGAAGTGCTGAGACAGTCAGCCAACTTCAGATTTATTAATAGTACCATATCACGAAGTAAAAGGTAGAGATAGAATGAGGTTCTATAGATTATAGTTTCAAACTCCGTATCTACAGTATGAATGGGTAGGGCTAGATTAGTGTTGTTATTTGTGGGCCTCAGGGGCTTCTCCAGATGTTTGATTCTAATTTCATTTATGAAAGTATATATTCATTAAAAAATTTAAAAGGTTCACTGACATGTGCTACATACCAACTTTTAAGACATTTAAGACCCCAATATATTAACTGGTGTTCTCACTGACAGACTTGTAAAAAACAAAGTTAAAACAGACATCATATTAATAAAATATTTATCTGTTTTATAGATGAGAATCCTGCATGAAATCTTATTTGAAAAAAATGGAGCCAGGAGTAATGGTTCATGCCTGTAATCCTAGTGCTTTGGGAGGCCAAGGTGGGTGAACTGCTTGAGGCCAAGAGTTTGAGACCAGCCTAGGCAACACAGCGAGACCCTCTCTCTACAAAAAAAAAATAAAAAATAAAAAATAAAAATAAACTAGTTGGGTATGATAGCACATGTCTGTAGTCCCAGCTACTTGGGAGGCTGATGCAGGAGGACCTCCTTGAACCCAAGAATTTAAGGCTGCAGTGAGCTATGCTCATGCCACTGTACTCCAGTGTGGGTGACACAAAGAGATCCTGCCTCAAAAAAAAAAGGTGGGGGGTGTTTCAGTTTCTTCAATTTGGTAATTTCTAGGATTTCTTTTCAGATATAAAGTGGATGAAAAACTTCAACGTGACTTTGTCTTCCTATTGGCCAAAAAAAGCCACTTGTCCTTCTTTCCTGGCACATTATCTTGTTAAAATAAAAATCCTCCATTATTTCCCATTCCACCCCCGTCCACAAAAAATAGGCAAAACTGACATGTGGAATGTTTGGTCAGCTTTTGAATATCTTAATAACTGGTCCCTTGGTGCTGTGATAAACAAATATCAACAGTGACTAAAATAAATATACATGGCTACTATAAATACATTGGAGTAACATCAGGATGAAAACTTAACATTTTAATTTGACTTGGATGTTAAGGTAGATTCTGGGTTAGGTGACATCTCAGAACAAGTTCTGCTTCTTATGGAAACATAGGACAAGTTAAAGTCAGCCCACTGTCATAGCATGAGCCATCCATGCTCATCAGAAAGACAACTATTCATTCATCTAACATACTGAGAAAGTACTACATGCCAAGGCACTGTTTTAGCTGCTAGGGCTACATCAGGGGACAAGAGAAAAACACTGTAAGACTGCAGAAGCTTACAGTCTGGTGGGGGTGCATCTTTTCCAATACTGTAACACAGTTAGATGTGGATATTTCCATTTATACATCCTTCTCTTCATGTCAACCACTGTCTTTCTATAATTTTTAATAGCATGCATCACCTTTCATTTTCTAACAGAATTATTTGTATGTTTTAGTTCCGATGCTACACTGAGAAGTCTTTGATGGTCACATACATTTTTTTTTTCTGAAAATATTTTTATCAATATGCCTGTTCAATAACTAAATTAGTTACTCTGCTAAACAATTAAAAAACACACAAGAATTCACAACCTTTGCACTTGTATAGTATGTGATGTTTTTTCCAAGTATTCAATCCTTAAAACAGCTCTGTGAGGTCAGGGGAAACTGAGATTATTTCCCTTAGTTCATCAAGGTGAAGTCACCTGTTTATAATACTAGATCTGGTCAGTAAATGGGTAGCTGTGGTTTGTTTGAAACCTCTTAGAAAAACTGGTAGAGTAAAAATTAGATTATTCATAGCTAGAATTGAGAGGCTGCATATATTTTTATTTCCAAACAACATCAAACATCTTGGCATGAAATGCTGGTCTAGGACTGAACAAGATAAAAAAAAGTCCATATAGGCAAGCTGCATATGGATTAAATCACAATTAGCTAAAGGAGGGGCTTAATGAAGTTCAGCATGATAGATTAATATCAATTTGACACTCTACTTTGCATTATGGTTTCTCCCATTTGATCCTCAATATGTGAGCTAGCTATTCCGATTACCTTCAGTTTACACAGAAGAAAGCTGAGGCTCAAAGAGGTTACTGGGCTTGCCTTAGGTCAAGCAGCTAGTAAGTGGCAGAGCCAACACTTGATGCTAGGTTTTCAGTGTCCAAGCCCCTTGATGTTTTTATTATGTCACGTTTCATTGATGCATTTTCAACTATGTCATTCGATGTGTTAATCATTTCTTTTGTGGCCAGTTTTCAATCTGACATACTTGCTTTGTGTGCCAGAAACAGTCTATTCACATGCACCTGGTACCTCCCTCACACAGTTAGGCTACAATGATGTCACATTCAGGGTATAGTTCACTACAGGTCAAAGTGGCTGAAGCACAGGGCCACAGAAAAGGTCTCGGGCCTGGGGCTGAGAGGCAAAGGCTGCCAATGAGAAACTGATCAAGCCAAATAGACAAGCTTTCCAATGTGTACCATTGTTACGCTAGGGACCCAACATCTAACCATGTCAACTTAATTTTCTAATTCTTGTTCTTCATTGAGAAGCATCTTTAGAAATTGCACCTTCGATTTAAAAGATGTCAAAATTTGTTGAAGGGATGGCAGGGCTCGGTGGCTCATGCCTATAATCCCAGCACTTTGGGAGGCCAAGGCAGACGGACCAGCTGAGGTCAGGAGTTTGAGACCAGCCTTGCCAAAATGGCGAAACCCCGTCTCTACTAAAAGTACAAAAATTAGCTGGGCATGGTGGTACACACCTGTAGATCCAGCTACTTGGGAGGCTGAGGCAGGAGAATCACTTGAATCTGGGAGGTGGAGATTGCAGTGAGCTGAGATCATGCCACTGCACTCCAGTCTGGGCGACAGAGTGAAACTCTGTCTCAAAAAAAAAAAAATTGTTGGGGGACGGAGAGCATTAGGAAAAATAACTAATGTGTGTTGGGCTTAATACCTACATGATGGATTGATAGGTACAGCAGCCACCATGGCACACATTTACCTATGTAACAGACCAGCACATCCTGTACATGTACCCCAGAACTTAAAAACTAAAATTATAAAAAAGAAAAATGTCAAAATTTGAGTTCCTAGAAGTGAAGTTTATGTTCTACAGTCTATGTATACACTTGAAAAAGTGTTCTTTTGGCTTTAGAAATACCTAACAGAAAGTCAAGAGACTTTGTCAGGTTTACAAATGAAAAAACTGAGGCTCAGAGAGGCCAAGTAACCTCTCATTTGTAAATGGTGGTGTTGGGGGAAACACGACCTCAAGACACTGTTATGAAGATTCAATGAGATAATGTATGGGAAACAGTAAAGTATCTGGCATAAAATGAGTGCTAAGTAAATGGCAGTGAGTACTGTAACTATTTATTAGCTGTGAACATTTGTCTTTGGGAAGTTTCCTGAGACAGACACTCACAAAAACTAATTCTGGCACAGAGAGAATCAGGAGGCTAGCAGAATAAGTTCTTTAGAAGAAAGGTGTTAAGTAAAGCCAAGGTATTTTAAACGACTACATGTAAAAATACAAAATGAGACAAGTATCGTGTGGTTAAGAACACACACTCTGGAACCAGACTGGGTTCAAATCCAACTCTACTTCTTAATTAAATGTGTGGTCTTGGGCAAGCTATCTGCTATAGTTTGGATGTTTGTCTCCTCCAAATCTCATGTTGAAATTTGATCCCCAATGTTGGAGGAGGGCCCTAATGGAAGGTGTTTCGATCATGGCGGTAGATCTCTCACGAAAAGATGACTGCCCTTCCTAAGGGAAAGAGGGGCTCTACGTGAGTTCTTACTCTATTAATTCCTTTTAGATCTGGTTGTTAAAAAGTGCCTCACCTCTCCCCTCCCCACTCTCTCTCTCACTTCCTCTCTCACCATGTGATTCCCTTCACCTTTCCCCATGAGTGGAAGCAGCCTGAGGCCCTCATCTAATACAAATGCCCAATCTTGATTTGAAGTTTTCCAGACATCAGAATCACGAGTCAAATAAACATCTTTTCTTTATAAATCACCCAGACTCAGGTATTCTTTCATATTAATAGTAACACGAAGTACATAAAGACAGCATATAACCACTGCTTCCTCATCTGTAAAGCAGGAATAATAGTACCTCATAGGATTATGGTGCATATTAAATGAGTTTAAATAGAGAAAATGCTTAGAACAGTGCCTGAAACATAGTAGCTGGTATATGTTTGCTTTAAATCTTTTTTGGGTGGTTAAATTTGGCTACAACAAACCTTTAATGTATCTCTACAATCTTTGCTTTGTTTTAGAATGTTTATGTCAGTCAGTTATATCCCTTATAAGCTACTATGAAACAAATTATAGCTATAAATGTAGTTTTAGTAACAGTTTCATAGAACAGCATAGACTCACATATGTAACAATAAAATTTTTCAGGAATATTCCATAAATTGTGTGTGTGTGTGTGTGTGTTTTCTCTTTTTTTGTGGTGGTGGTGGGGTGTGTGTCAGTCATTCTTTAACAGAAAGTGTAGAGGTAGATTTCGAAGAGATCTTTGCTCACTATCCTCAAACTTTTCTTTTTGGTATCCTTTGGTCTCACATTAATGATAACAGGTAAATATAGATATAAAATAGCAGTTAATTGTGTGGCTTCTAGAGTTGGACAGACTGCCTCAAATCCTGGTTCTATCATTTAGGACAAGTCATTTAACCTCTTGAAGACTTGGTTTACCCAGCTGTAAAATATCCATCAGAATGTTGCAAGGATTAAATGAGACAATGAATATAAAGTGTTTGGTACTGTCTGGCACATGGCAAACCCTCGATTCACATTAACTATGTCCTCCTATTTCATTAATTAAGACTTAATTCTTGTCAATATTCAGTTCTACTGGTTAAACTACATTTGGCCATTACCCTGTTCTAGCCAGCTCGATCAATGAAATACATTCATACAGCCCATCCCTAAACATGGCTGCTAGGCTCTGAGGACACAGACTCTTTAACCTAACTAGCCATCATAACGAGACATAGGTAGTAATTCTCGTTCTAAAAGATTTATTAGTGGAGTCCATTAGTTTGGACTTTTTTTTTTTTTTTTGAGACAGAGTCTCACTCTGTCACCCAGGCTAGAGTACAGTGGCATGGTCTCAGCTCACTGTAACTTCTGCCTCCCAGGTTCAAGCGATTCTCCTGCCTCAACCTCCTGAGTAGTTGGGACTACAGGCGTGTGCCACCACCATACCTGGCTAATTTTTGTGTTTTTACTAGAGACGGGTTTCACTATGCTGGCCAGGGTGGTCTTGCACTCCTAACATAATCCGCCAGTCTCGGCCTCCCAAAGTGCTGGGATTACAGGCGTGAACTACCGCGCCCGGCCTGGTTTGGACTTTCTTTAGGAAATTTCAGGTAGCTATTAACATAATTTAGTTACTGAATCATGGTGGACATTTTGTGACTTTCCTCCATGATATTTTGTATGAGTAGTTATTCAGTAACAAATAATTGTAGGTATATTTTCAAATGTCAGCAGACTAATCTCAAAAACCAAAAAAAAAAAAGGTAATAAAAGGGTATTAACACACATGTATGTGTAATTCACTAGCTCCTTGTCTAAATTCTCCCAGTTTGCCAGAATGATAATGGCACTACAAAAACAGAACCAACAACAAAATGATTTAGCTGCTTTTTGCCTCTTTCTTTTTTTAGATGGAGTCTTACCCTGTCGCCCAGGCTGGAGTGGAGTGGTGCAATCTCAGCTCACTGCAACCTCCACCTAACAGGTTCAAGCAATTCTCCTGCCTCAGTCTCCCTAATAGCTGAAATTACAGGCATGCACCACCACCCCCAGCTAATTTTTCTATTTTTAGTAGAGAGAGGGTTTTACCATGTTGGCCAGGCTGGTCTCAAACTCCTAACTTCAAGTGATCCACCTGCCTCGGCCTCCCAAAGTGCTGGGATTACAGGCATGAGTCACCACGCCCAGCCTGCCTTTTCTTTTTAGAGGGCATTAGAAATTAAAGTGTTAGAAACTTGTTTAATTAGAAACTAGGTTTGCTTGCATACAAGATCTGGTCTTTCCCACTGAAAGCTTACCTAGGCTGCTTTCTACACTCAATAGAAAACAAAACCATTTTACATAGAAATATTTTAAAAATACAAAAAAACCAATTGGCTAATGGATTTTCCTTGGAATAAAACACATAGCCATGAATGTGTTCTCTCTCAATTACTTTCACCTAAACAAAGGAAACACTCATTTCCTGTAACTTTTATCTTAAGCTTTTGCAACTCAAAAAATTGTTTGGAGAAATCAGAAAACAAAAAACCTGCCTAGGCTATACATCTCCCCAGTCTAGGTCTCAAAGTATGGAAAGTTCTTTGATAATATATCCCATCTATGTTCTCTGTCCTCTTTCAAAAATTGATCTCAGTGGCCAGGCATGGTGGCTCATGCCTGTAACCCCAGCACTTTGGAAGGCTGAGGCAGGTGGATCACCTAAGGTCAGGAGTTCAAGACCAGCCTGGCCAACATGGTGAAAACCCCATCTCTATTAATAATACAAAAATTAGCTGAGCGTGATAGTACACATCTGTAATCCCAGCTACTCGAGAGGCTGAGGCAGGAGAATCACTTGAACCTGGAGGTGGAGGGTGCAGTGAGCCAAGATCACGTCAGTGTACTCTAGCCTGGGCAACAGACCAAGACTCTGTCTCAAAAAAAAAAAAAAAGTTCTTAGGTTCTTGTGATAGGCTTCATTCCAGCCTCGACATATTTAGATGCCACTCCACTGTCAATTTTCTGTCTTACCCGTCTATCACACTCTATCTGGGATTTGAACAGAAGGTTCAAGGATCAACAACACAGGAATTCTTCAATTCCTAAGCCTATGTTATGCCAATATCTTATCTGATTCCTTTGCAAGCTGTATTAACATCAAAGTGTTTTGTTTCTTCTGCATTCCTCTTGACTCTACTTGTTCTGTAATTTTCGATGATTATAACAGAAGCGCCTCAGTTTGAGCTCTAGCAGGTCTGTTTCTCTGAAATCACTTTTTACTGCCCATTTATCTCATTTGAAGGTCTGGTACATTAGTCAGTACATACCTGTGGCACTCAATTACTCTGAGACAGATAATCCATGTCCTTATTCTTCCCCTTTTCTGCCTTAGCCACTTCACTTCTCAGCAGTTTTTCCAAAGGCAAAGTAAGACAAAGCAGCGCACCCCCTCGGAATATGGTACAGGCATATAGAAGGTATTCAATAAACACTTTTCCAATGTTCACAAATAAAGGATGAAAATAGTCAAATTTTGCTGTTAGCAACACTCAAAGTTTAGACGGATGGGAAGTGGAGACAACTGGTTAAAAACTCAAGTTCTCATTATCTGTGAATTTCATTTGTCCAGGTGAGTGGTGCTCAAATATTTTTTTAGTAATGGAATCTTTTTTTTTTTTTTTTTAGATAAACCTTTATACAGCAACCTCATATATAAAACAAATAGAAACAGAAATACTCCAGGGATGTCACTGGATAGGGTCTGGGTCCTCACCTACAGAATGCAGCTTCAAACACTTTACGCTAGTAAAAAATGTCAAAAAGTGTATCGAGAATTTAGGAACTAGAGCTTTAGGCTCTCCAACATAGGCATGAAAAGAGCATATTGGTAACTCTTCATCAACTGAAGATGATCAACTGAGATCATCAACTGAAGATGAGGATGTGAATTTTCTAAGCCTAATATGAAATGGTATACAATCACAGCCATCATAAAATAAAATAATAGGAAAGAAAATACCTTTATTGGAAGATTGTTCCCCTTCAGAACTGTAATAGGTGGGTGGGGCTTAAGCAGAAGCCTTTGGAGGCAGTTGGAGCCTTCAGTCATCTGCAAGCCTGTAGGAGGTCCCACCCACCAATGTGACTCCACTGTAATCTATTTCACCTTGCTCAGATATACTGTTTAACATTCGTGAATGCAAAATAACCTTAACCAGCAATTTTAAACCAGGAGGACAAAAGGAACTTGATTGAAACTAATTTACATTTTCAATTATTATTATAAAAATTTAGAAACTGTGCTTTTTTTGTGTGGTCTGTTTATTTTTAAATGATCTCCCTTAACCCACAGGAAGGGATGTTTGAAAGGGGTTCCAGAAGGTTGGCTGTAGTGAAACAAAGAGAAAACAAATCAGGACAGTCTCTTGTTCCCTATGACACTATCTATGCTCCCCGTGGATAAATAAAAGAATGATAACTAAACAAACTGATGTCTATGTTACATAAAAGAATGTGGAACTAGTGTTGTCAAAAACAGACACTGCTCCATAAATCTAGATATTCCTATTCAAAACGGTGTCATGTTTTTAAGGCTTTACATTTTTATTTGAAGGGCTAGAACTTGCATGAGTGGCATGACACTCTGATGTCCAAATCTATTCCATCAATTTTTAGGCATGACTTTCCTTAGTTTTATTTTTTTTTTGGGGGGAGGAAGGAGATATTTTACTTTCACAAATGTGCTTTAGCAAGGAGAATATGAATGTTTTGTTCCTTTGTCATAGTTGGATACTTGTTCCTTGGTATGGATTCCTGGTCAAAAAGTTTAGCGGAGGCTCCCAGTGACATTTATTTAGACGTGCCTTGTCTTCAGTGTGGCAGTTTTGGGAAATACCTTGTGATAATCTCAATGTTGGACATTCATAGAATTTCTTGAAGCAGAGTTGTATCTTCTTATCATGAGTCCACAGTAATTCTATTTTTAAGAAAAATTCTTACTTTAAAAATTATTGCACAGTAAAACTGACTGGTGGGGTACAGTTCCACGATATTTTTTTTTTGAGACAAGGTCTCACTATGTTGCCCAGGCTGGTCTCAAGCAATCCTCCTGCCTCAGCCTCACAAGTAGCTGAGATTACAGGCACAGGCTAGTGTGCCTGGCTCGGTACCATGACTTTAAAAAAAAAATTTTTTTTTTTAAACGGAGTTTCACTCTTGTCGCCCAGGCTCAAGTACAATGGCATAATCTTGGCTCACTGCAACCTCTGCCTCCAGGGTTCAAGTGATTCTCCTGCCTTAGCCTGCCAAGTAGCTGGGATTACAGGCATATGCCACCATGCCTGGCTAATTTCTGCATTTTTTTAGAGAGACAGGTTTTTGCTATGTTGGCCAGGCTGGTCTTGAACTCCTGACCTCGGGTGATCCATCCACCTCAGCCTCCCAAAGTGCTGGGATAACAGGTGTGAGCCACCGTGCCTGGCTAACCATGACTTTTCTTTTTTTTTCTGAGACAGAGTTTTGTTCTTGTTGCACAGGCCAGAGTGCAAGGGCGCAATTGGCTCACTGCAACCTCCACCTCCCAGGTTCAAGCAATTCTCTTGCCTTAGCCTCCCGAGTAGCTGGGAGTTTAGGTGCCTCCCACCACACCCAGCTAATTTTTTCTATTTTTTAGTAGAGATAGGGTTTCTCCATGTTGGCCAGGCTGGCCTTGAACTCCTGACGTCAGGTGATCTGCCTACCTCGGCCTTCCAAAGTGCTGGGATTACAGGCATGAGCTACTGCGCCCGGCCTTACCATGAATTTTTAAACACATGCAACACCCACCACAGTCAGGCTGAAGAATAGTCCTATCACGCTTCAAACCTCCCTCATACTGCCAGTTTGCCGTCGTACCATTCTCTAACCCATACCAACCACTCTTCTGTTCTCCATCATTATAGTTTATTTTGAAGAAATGAAATCATACAGAATCTAGCCTTGAGTCTTGGCTTTTTTTCACTTAGCACAATGCCTCTGCTATTGATCCAAGCTATTGGGTGTATCAGTAGTCACTTCCTTTATATTGCTGAGCAGTATTCCATGATATGAAAGCACCACAGTTTCTTGCTGGGTGCAGTGGCTCATGCCTGTAATCCCAGCACTTTGGGAGGCTGAGGTGGGTGGATCACCTGAGGTCGGGAGTTCAAGACCAGCCTGACCAACATGGAGAAACCCCATCTCTACTAAAAATACAAAAAATTAGCCAGTCATGGTAGCACATGCCTGAATTCCTAGCTACTTGGGAGGCTGAGGTAGGAGAATCGCTTGAACCCGGGAGGCGAAGGTTGCGGTGAGCCGAGATCACGCCATTGCACTCCATCCTGGGCAACAAGAGCAAAACTCCTTCTCAAAAAAAAAAAAAAAAAAGTACTACAGTTTCTTCATAGTTTCCAGTTTTAGACTATTATGAATTCAGCTACTATAAACATGCATGTATAAGTTTTTGAATGAAAGTTAAGTTTGTACTTCTCTAGGGTAAATACCCAGGAGAAGGACTGCTGCGTCATATGTTAAGTGTAGATTACTCTTTATAAGCAAGTGTCAACATTTTCTGGGGTGGTGATACCACTTACATTCCCACCAGCAACATATGAGAGCTCCTGTTGTTTTGCATCCTCACCAGCTTTTGATATTGTCAGTATATTTTAGCCATTCTAACAGGTGTGGAGCCGTATCTTGTTCAGTTTTATTTTTATTTATTTTTTAAGTTTTGAGGCAGGGTCTCACTCTGTCACCCAGGCTGGAGTGCAGTGGTGCAGTCACTGCTCACTGCAGCCTCAACCTCCTAAAGTGTTGAGGTTACAGGTGTGAGTCATTGTGCCCAGCCCTTGTCAAGGTTTTAAGAGTTTTGAGAATTCCTTATATTTACTGGATACAAGACCTTTGTTAGATACGTAATTTGAAAACATTTTCTCCCAATCTCTGATGGTCACTGCCTTAATAGTGTCTTTTGCAGATCAAAGGTTTTTAATTTTGATGAAGTCCAGGTGATCAACTTTTTTCTTTTATGGATGATTTTAGTCTCACGTCTAAAAATGCTTTGCCTAATCCTAGGTCATGAAGATTTTCTCTTATGCATTACTACTTAAAAGTTTTATAGTTTTACACTTAGACCTATGATATACTTGGAGTTAATTTTTGTATAAGGTATGGCCACACTTGTGAAAGTCTATTCTCTTCCATTGGTCTAGGTGTCTCGTTTTGCCAATTCTACACTGTCTTGATTACTGTAGCTTTGTAGTAAGTATTAAAACTAGGCATTGATACCACCGTTACTTTCCTTTTTTGCTTTCTTCTTAACTATAAATACAATTTCTTTAATAAACATAATATTGGACTATTGAGGTTATCTGTTCCATCCTGGATGAGTTCTAGGGTTTATGGTTTTCAAGGAATTGGTCCATGTTTACATTGTCAAATATGTGGAGTATTCCCTTACTATTTTTTAAAGAAGTCCATGGGGGTCCAGAATTCTGGATGTTGCTGATTTGTATCTTCTCTTTTATTTTTGTCAGCCTTGCTAGAGGCTTATCAGTTTTATTGATTTTTCCAAATACAAATTTTAGTTTCATTGATTTTCTCCATTTTCCTGTGTTCAATTTCATTGCTTTATGATCTCATCTTTACCATTTTCTTCCCTCTGCTTGCTTTGGCTTTTACTCTTCTTTTTCTATTTTTTAAGGTGCAAACTCGGGGTATTTACTTGAGATCTTTCTTTTCTCCTCATATAAACATTTAATACTATCCATTTTCCTCTAAGCATTGCTTTAGCTGCATCTTCCTACTTTGTTCAGGTTTTAACTTTCTCATTTACTCACCTGATTCTAACAACCTGATTACTAAATACTTAGCTGTCAAATTAATTGGGTGATTTTATCAACTGGGTGAATATACCAATACCTTAAAACGTTCTATTTGAGTATTTTACTGATGTTGTGTGTTCCTGATGAATAAATAATATGAGTATTGGTAACTGACCTACTTTGTATTACAGTACACATCACAGTGTGTATTGTGTTTTTTACTCTTTGGTATTTTCATTTTCATCCAGTTCAAAATATTTTCTAACTTTCCTTAATACTTCTTATTTGACCCACAGATTATTAAGAAGTGTGCTATTGGCCAGGCGCGGTGGATCACGCCTATAATCCCAGCACTTTGGGAGGCCGAGATGGGTGGATCACGAGGTCAAGAGATCGAGACCATCCTGGTCAACATGGTGAAACCCCGTCTCTACTAAAAATATTTAAAAAATTAGCTGGGCATGGTGGCACATGCCTGTAGTCCCAGCTACTCAGGAGGCTGAGGCAGGAGAATTGCTTGAACCCAGGAGACGGAGGTTGCGGTGAGCCGAGATCGCGCCATTGCACTCCAGCCTGGGTAACAAGAGCGAAACTCCATCTCAAAAAAAAAAAAAAAAAAAAGTGTGCTATTTAATTTCCAAGTACTTGAAGATTTTCCTGTTATCACTCTTTTATTGATTTCTACAATTTAATTCCATTATGGTTCAAGAATGTAATTTGTGTGATTTCAATTCTTTTAAATTCACTAAGGTTTGTTTTATGACCCAGAAAATGGTCTATCTTGTTGAATGTTCCATGTATACTTGAAAAGAACGTTCATGGCACTATTGTTGAGTAGCATGTTTTACAAATATTAATCAGATTCAGTTGTCAGTTCTTCTATATCCCTGCTGGTTCTATGTCCAGTATTTCTATCAACTGTTGAGAGAGTAGTATTACAGTTGCCGAATATAATTGTGGATTACCTATTTCTCCTTTCCTTTCTGCCAAATTTGCTTCAAGTATTCTGAAGCTCTGTTGTTAGGTGCATATACAATTAGAATTATTATTCCTGGCAAATTAGCTCTTTTGTCATTATAGAGTATTTCTCTTTAGCTCTAATCATTTTCTTTAATCTGAAGTCTAATTTTCTGCTACTAATATATCCACTCTAACTTCCTTTTGATTAGTATTTGCATAGTATGCCTTTTGCCATTTTCTACTTTAATGTACCAATATTCTTCTATTTAAACTGAGTTTCTTGAAGGCAGCTTAGAGTTGCATCATTTTTAAAAAATCATTCTGAAAATTTAATTGATGTATACACATTTACAACATGGTCACTGACGACATGTTTGGATTTGGGGCTACCATTTTCTTATTTATTTTCTGTTTATTCCTTCCTCTTTCCCATTTTCTGCCCTCTTGTTGGTTATTTGAACATTCTGAATTTTATTATAATTTAGCTATTATTGTGTTTTTGACACCTCTTTATACAGTCAATACTTTAGTATGTCAATGTACGTACTTAGAATTTAAATTTTACCACTTCAAGTGAATGCAAAAACACAGAGACCCCATTTCCCTCTCTCTTTATGCTGTAGTTGTCTTCTATATTACATCTATGTACATTGAAAATCTCATCAGACAATGCTATAATTTTTGTTTTCACCTGTAAAATATATTTCAACAAACTCAAGAGGAGAAAAATAGTCTATTATACTTCCCATTTTTGTTGCTTTTCCATCATCTCTGATGTTCCAAGTTTCCTCCAGTATTCATTTCCCCTCTCTCTGAATAACTTCCTTTAGCAATTCTCAAAGCTGGTCGGCTGGCAATGAATTATCCTACTCATCTGAGAATGTCTTTTCTTTTTTTTTTTTTTTTTTTTTTTTGAGACGGAGTTTTGCTCTTGTTACCCAGGCTGGAGTGCAATGGCGCAATCTCGGCTCACCGCAACCTCCGCCTCCTGGGTTCAGGCAATTCTCCTGCCTCAGCCTCCTGAGTAGCTGGGATTACAGGCACGCGCCACCATGCCCAGCTAATTTCTTGTATTTTTAGTAGAGACGGGGTTTCACCATGTTGACCAGGATGGTCTCGATCTCCTGACCTCGTGATCCACCCGCCTCGGCCTCCCAAAGTGCTGGGATTACAGGCGTGAGCCACCGCACCCGGCTCTTTCTTTCATTTTTGCTCCTGGAGAGTATGTTTTTGCTGGATATTGAAATTTGTGTTGATAACTGTTTAAACACTTCCAAAATGTTCCACTTCCTCTGGACTCCATGGTTTCTGAAATATATCATAATTTAAATCATTTTTTCTTATATATGTCGTTTTTCTCTGGCTTTTAGAATTTTTTGTTTTAAACAATTTGATTATGATTTACCTGGGAATAAATATATTTGGGTTTATCCTGTTTGGGGTTCTGAACTTTTTAAATCTGTAAGTTCATGTCTTCTGTCAAACTCAGGACATTCCAAATATTATTTCTTCAAATAATATTTTGGCCCTATGGTCCTTCTTTCTTTGGTATTACAATGACATGAATCTTAAAATTTTCTGTTATTGTTTCACAGGTTTTTAAGGCTCTGTTCTTTTGTCCCCCTTCCAGTCTTTTCCCCTCTCTGTATACTGGATAGTTTCTTTTATTCTCTTTAAGGCAGAATCTTGCTCTGTCACCCAGGCTGGAGTTCAATGGCATGATCTCAGCTCACTGCAGTCTCCGCCTCCTGGGTTTAAATGATTCTTGTGCCTCAGCCTCCTGAGTAGCTGGGTTACAGGCATGGACCACCACACCCAGCTAATTCTTATTGTTATTGTTAGTAGAGATGGAGTTTCGCCATCTTGGCCAGGCTGGTCTCAATCTCCTGGTCTTAAGTGAACTGCTACCTCAGCCTCCCAAAGTGCTGAGATTCACAGGTATGAGGCACCATGCCTGGTCTACACTGGATAATTTCTACTGATTTATCTTCAAGCTCATTTACTCTTTCTCTTGTCATCTCCATTCTGTGATTGAGCCCATCAAGTTTTTTTGCTTCGGTAATTATATTTTTTGGTTAAAATATATCCATTTAATTCTTCCTTGCATCTTCTATTTCTTTTTTTTTTTTTAACCAGAAGGGTGGAGACCATTATGAGGGTTTCCAACCACTCTGTGAGTTAAAAAAATTTTTTTATTTCAATAGTTTTTGGGGTACAGGTGGTTTCTGGTTACATGGACAAGTTCTTTAGTGATTTCTGAGATTTTGATGCACCCATCACCTAAGCAGGGTACACTGTACCCAACGTACAGTCTTTTATTCCTCATCACCTCCATCCTTCCCCGCAAGACCCCAAAGTCCATTATATCATTCTTATACCTTTGCATCCTCATAGCTTAGCCCCCACTTACAAGTGAGAACATATGAAGCTTGATTTTCTATTCCTGAGTTACTTCACTTAGAATAATGGCCTCCTGCCCTATCCAAGTTGCTACAAAGGCCATTATTTCATTCTGTTATATGGCTGAGTAGTATTCCAAGGTGTATATATACTACATTTTCTTTATCTACTTGTTGGTTCATAGGCATTTAGGTGGGTTCCATATTTTTGCAATTGCAAATTGTGCTGCTATAAACATATGTGTGCATGTGTCTTCCATATAATGACTTCTGTTCCTCTGGGTAGATACCCAGCAGTGGGACTGCTGGTTCAAATGGTATTATACTTTTAGTTCTTTAAGGAATCTCCATACTGTTTTCCATAGAGGTTATACTAGTTTACATTCCCACCAGCAGCGTTAAGAGTGTTCCCTTTTCACAACATCCATGCCAACATCTATTTATTTTCTGACTTTTAAATTATGGCCATTGTTGCAGCAGTAAGGTGGCATCTCATTGTGGTTTGTATTTAGTTTCCCTGACAATTTACGTATTTTATTTCTTTGTTGAGACTTTCTATTTTTCTGTTCATTTAAAAAGTGTTGGCCAGGTGCTGTAGCTCATGCCTGTAATTCCAGCACTTGGGGAGGCCAAGGCAGGCGGATCACCTGAGGTAAGGAGTTTGAGACCAGCCTAGCCAACATGGCGAAACCCTGTCTCTTCTAAAAATACAAAAAATAGTCGGGCGTGGTGGTGGGCACCTATCATCACAGCTACTCAAAAGGCTGAGGCAAGAAAATCACTTGAACCTGGTGGGGGCAGAGGTTGCAGTGAGATCATGCCACTTCACTCCAGCCTGGGCGAAAGAGTGAAACTGTGTCTCGGGAAAAAAAAAAAAAAAAAGGTGTTCACCATTACTTGTTGGAACACTTGGATAATAGCTACCTTAAAGTCTTTATCATATAATTCTAATATTGTTGTCATCTCAGCATTGATATCTTTTGGCTCGTCTCTCCCACACGCCCAATGCAATCTGAGATTTTCTTGGTTCTTCTTATAGGATTTTCCTGGTTCTATCTTACAGAATTATAACGTAGACATTTTGAATAGTATGAGTCTCAGGGTCTTGCTTCAATCCTATGAAAATTGTTAATATTTTCATTTTAGCAGGAAACTGATTTCATTAAGTCTGGGTTGTGAGTTCCAATCCACTTTGGGTGGCACCAGTGTCAGTTCAGCTGTCCGAACTTTTGCAGAGTTTTTTGGATCTGTCTCCTCTGTGCAATACTAGGTAGTCAATCTGGGTTCTGGGTGGTGGTTTTTATTTCAGTTCTCCATGTCTTTGGTATGTTGATTAGAATCAGACCCTTTCTTTCAATAGGCCCAGAAGTTCATAAACAATTTTTTTTGAGACAGTCTACCTCTGTTGCTCAGGCTGGAGTGCAGTGGCATGATCTTGACTCACTGCAATCTCTGCCTCCTGGGTTCAAGCAACTCTCCTGCCTCAGCCTTCCAAGTAGCTGGGATTACAGGTGTGCGCCACCATGCCAGCTAATGCTTGTATTTTAAGTAGAGACGTGATTTTGCCATGTTGGCCAGGCTGGTCTCAAACTCCTGATCTCAAGTGATCCTCCTGCATTGGCCTCCCAAAATGCTAGGATTACAGGTGTGAGCCACTGTGCCCAATTCATAAACAACTTTATGGGGCCAGTTTCCCTAAGACTTTCTCTGTCTGTCATCTTCCTGGTACCTTCTAGTTGTCTGCAGGTAACTCCTGTTTTCATTCCTCTAGTCAGAAAGCTGTGTCTTTAGTTATTCAACTTCTCATGTATTTTTGTGACTGTATTCCAATTAGGACCAATGGATAGGAAGAAAGAGAAAGAGAGAGGATTAAGGGAAGAGATTTCCCTCCCTTGGAGTTCTGGCTCCTGCTGACTCTCATTGCAGCTTCTGTTGCCACCATAAGGTTACTTGAAGACTGATGCATGAAGGCATGAAGAAAAAAAACCAAAAGCAAGCCATGGGCATTTCTACATTTTCTCTGGGTGCTACCTTTGCCACTACTTGCTTCTCCTGGAGCTCTCTGTCTATAGCTTTGTGCCCACATTTGGTTTTAGGCTGTGTTGCATTCAGGGAGGGGAATATCAGGGGACAAAATGGCAAACTCACTGCTAATTTAAAGGTACTTGAGATCCGGTCTTGGCTAGGCATGGTGGCTCATGTCTGTAATCCTAGCACTTTGGGAGGTCGAGGTGAGAGTACTGCTTGAGCTCAGGCATCTGAGACCAGCCTGGATAACACAATAAGGCCTTGTCTCTATTAAAACAAAAAAACTAGCTAGTCATGGTGGCAAGTGCCTGTGGTCCCAGCTACATGGGAGGCTGAGGCAGGAGGATCACTGCAGCCCAGGAGATCAAGGCTGCAGTGCGCCTTGATCATACCACTGCACTCTGCCTGGCTGACAGAGTGAGACCCTGTCCCCCGTCAAAAAAAAAAAAAAAGGAAAAAAAGAATCTGGTCTTCATCTTTAACCTACCTGCTATTGTTTGCTTTTTAGAATCCATGTAACTGCTCCATGCATGCTGTCCAGGTTTTACAGTTGCTTTCACTTGAGCGACAAGGAGAACTTTTCTTACTCCATCTTACCTGGAACTGAATTGCTGGTAGAATTTGATGCTAGGGTTTTCATCTTCTGAGAACACTTCCCCAATCCATGTTTACAACTTTGTTTACAATCTGGATCAAAATTCATATATTCTAAGAAGCTTTACCTTACTATCTACTTTACCCTCTCTCTCTTTTTTTCTTTCTTTTTTTTTTTTTTTTGAGACGGAGTTTCGCTCTCGTTACCCAGGCTGGAGTGCAATGGCGCGATCTCGGCTCACTGCAACCTCCGCCTCCTGGGTTCAGGCAATTCTCCTGCCTCAGCTTCCGGAGTAGCTGGGATTACAGGCATGCGCCACCATGCCCAGCTAATTTTTCTGTATTAGTAGAGACGGGGTTTCACAATGTTGACCAGGATGGTCTCGATCTCTTGACCTCGTGATCCACCCGCCTCGGCCTCCCAAAGTGCTGGGATTACAGGGACGCACCACCACACCCAGCTAATTTTTGTATTTTTAGTAGAGACAGGGTTTCACTTCTAACCTTGTGATCCGCCCGCCTTGGCCTCCCAAGATTATGGGATTACAGGTGTGAGCCACCAAGCACGGCTTACCCTATCTCTTTACTAACTACTTTACCCTATTTCTTCGGCACTGTTATATTAATTCTATATGTTGTTATATTTTAAGAACTGTTGTTTTGCTTCTAAAGTCTGTGCTTAGTTCCCCATATTCAAGCTGTATAAGGCAGAACCCATTGTTTCAAAACATTTTTTATTTCCCACGTCCCAGACCAGGATCCTGGAGATAGACAATATTCAGTAAGTTTAATTATCTGGCTGACAGATGTTCCAATCAGTCTTTCTAAAAATAAGACGGTCTTTGTACATTATAAGAACGAAGAGAAAACAATAAAGCAGGGAGACAGTTAAGGTGCTGGCTAATCATCAAGACAAAACAAAGTACAGTTGGTTCTACTACAGTGCTTGTTTTCAATATGAGAATTTATTCCAGTGCCATTAATATATCACGGAACAGTTTGAACATAACATGAATTTTGTGTTTGCTCGTGCATGATTTTGTCTGCAAGAAATATTAGGTGAATGCAGGAAACGGTACCCAAGCTATACAGGAATATATAAAACACACACATGCAAATACCTCAAACATCAACCAGCTACCTCAGTTCACTGTGCTACACTCATCTACATCTGGTGTTTGTTACAACTTTCCTTCCAATTTCAGATAACCTTCCATTCTGTACATCACCATGTCTCACAGCTGCAATCCTTCTGAGTCCACTTCCATAAGCAAACTTCAGGTCTTTCTCAGGGTAAAGTACCATATCTATTGTAATATTTATGTATTTCTTAGCTATTAAAGATATGTGAAACTATGTCACTGCTCTCATTTAGGTTCCTATATCCTTTTTTATGTGTCACTGATGAAGTTTTTTGTGTGTTGCCCTAAACTTTGTTTTTCCATAAACTGTGTGGTTGTCATTATGTGATTTTCCATAGCTTAGTGATTTTTAGGAACACATACATCGTGTTACAGGACAGCTGAGTGTAAATGAAGAGGAGAGGGAAGACTGGTGGAAGGACAGGGCATAAGGATACAAACAAGGAACAGAACATGAAGCATACTCCCAATACTTTCTTAATTTCAAGATTTGCCCTAGAAGATTTTCCTTTAATCTATAACCATCCAAAAAAACAAGCATAGTCTGACACCACTAAACTGGAGTCTGACAGTTAGTCACATCATAGAATAGTTTGCTCTAAATATTCAACTTCAATCTACTGTTTCTAAGTTGGAACCATACAGCCTCCTAAGGCTGTTTTCCCTAACAATGGAGCATGTTCTAAACAGATTGTGTAGAGAAAGAGTAGAAGGCACCAAATGCTCTACCTTCTAAGCAGAAGCACAGAGAAGGGACTGACAAGAATGTCTACCTGCCTCCTCAACTTCACCTATTTATATCCTACTGATTCTACCAGTCTTAGTTTACATCTCACCTTTTCTATGCAATCTTCTCTTATCATCTCCTCTAACTACTTACGTACGTGTTTACATTAAAAATTAGTACAGCAGTTGTTAATTACTTCCCACCACCCCTTCAGCACACCTGCATATGAACACACACCCATGTGAGACAATGGCTGATTCCAGCTGTGATTCTCATGACTTTCAGGGATCTGTACATGCGTGTACAGGTAGGGGGAGGGGTGGGTGGGTAGGTGGGTGTGTGTGTGCGCGCGCACGTGCGTGCACACACACATGCACAGAGGTGTTTCTCTGGTTCTGTAATTTTGCCTCATTGGCTAGACTGTGAGCTGAAAGTCAAACACAATTCATTTTTTTTCCCTAAAGTCTGTTAAGCGTAAGGGTACTGCTATGCTATATGGGGTCCATAGGCAAGATCTTACTTCAAGGTGAATAATTAAATATATTAGAATTCAGTTGAGAATCATTAGCCTGTAAGAAGGAATCACTCCTCCATTTCCTTCTATATAATATCACAGGGGAAGAAAGATTGGAGTAGCAAATCCTATCAGTTTTAGCTTTAAAATGCATCAAGAATCTAACCACTTCTCAAAAATTCCCTTTTATTCCTTTGGCCAAGCTACCATCAACATATTTTGCTTAAATTACAGCAGTCAAAGCAGTCTACTTACTCAGCTCATGAACTCTTGTGCACAGAATTCCCGAATAGCTCCCATTTCTCCTAGAATATATACTAAAGCCCTTACGATGGCTTACATGGCCCTTCATAGTCTGTCTCCACCCTCTGCCCCCAACTCTCTCACCTTACCTCTTTCTGCTCTCCACATCCTTCCCTTTCCTCTTGCTACACTGGCCCTTTTCCTATTCTTTAAATATGCCAAGCACCCTCCTATCTTGGGCCCTTTGTACTAGCTGCTCCAGGCCCCTTATACATTCCCTTCCTCTTCATATCTGCAAAGCCCACTGTTTCACAACCCTCTGGCCTTTGCTCACTATTACTGTTTCAAGGAGAACTTCCCTAGATGCCCTACATAAATTGGCAACCCCCACTTGTGCCAGTCCCTTTCCTACTCACACAGCTGAATTATTCTCCACAGTACTTTGTCGCCACCTGCCATGTCATATAATTATTGTTTATTATCTCTCTCCCCACACTGGAATGTAAGTTCCATGAGGACAGGGACTTAGTTTTAGTTTCCTGCTATATACCTACTGGCTGTATCAGTGTTGGTCCAGAGTAGGTGCTCACTAAATTTCTGAATGAATTTGGAGTATATGATAAGCAACATTATTTATAAGTTTGACCTCAAAGTATAAAATGATCTCTGCTTGGCATTCCAGGGAGACACAGCCCATATCAAGGTTATCATCAAAGTTATGTCTGAAGGAAGAAATCATATAAAATTATCAAGGAAATTAGTTCAACCATTGTGGAAGACAGTGTGGCGATTCCTCAAGGACCTAGCAATAGAAATTCCATTTGACCCAGCAATCCCATTACTGGGTATATATCCAAAGGATTACAAATTGTTCTATTATAAGGACACATGCACACGTATGTTCACTGCAGCACTGTTTACAAGAGCAAAGACTTGGAACCAACCCAAATGCCCATCGATGATAGACTGGACAGGCAAAATGTGGCACATATACACCATGGAATACTATGCAGCCATAAAAAAACGATGAGTTCGTGTCCTTTGTAGGTACATGGATAAATCTGGAAACGATCATTCTCAGCAAACTGACACAGGAACAGAGAATCAAGCACCACATGTTCTCACTCATAGGCAGGTGTTGAACAATGAGAACACATGGATACAAGGAGGGGAGCATCACACACTGAGGTCTGTTTGTGGGGGCTAGGGGAGGGATGGACAGTGGGAGGTAGGGAGTTGGGGAGGGATAACATAGGGAAAAATGCCAGATAGAGGTGATGGGGATGGAGGAAGCAAACCACATTGCCATGTATGTACCTAGGCAACAATCCTGCATGTTCTGCACATTTACCCCAAAACCTAAAATGCCATAATATATATATATGTATATATATAAATTATCAAGGTTATAAGAAAGATTTTAGACTCAGAAATCCTATAACACAGTTAAAGAGTGCTACCCTAAAATCTAGCAGGATTTAGAAATCTCAGTTTCCACCATTCAGTACCACTGCAAAGCCTTCAGGGTTGCCAACAAACAATCTTCGCACTACACTGCATAGAAATAGGAAGGTAAATGTGGGAACGATGAAGGATAGCATGGAGGGCCTGCACACATTCGGTACCCTTTCTTGAAGCATTGGAAATGCATCTGCCTACGTCTTTGGTGGTCCTGTTGAATGCTGAACTATACATCCTGAAATGCCTTGCAAAATTTTATTACAGCATTTCACAATGTCACTTTCACAAAGTAAAATTTCAGTGCTTGTGATTATATTGAACCAACGTGGTGTTGGTGAAGAAAGTTCTGCCCTTATTCTGCATAGCAACTCCTGTATGTTTACCCAGACTATGTTTGTATTAACCAGGTCTGGCTTTCCAGTG